>NC_053453.1:31531239-31831239 GCF_015227805.2 Hirundo rustica | reverse complement strand
AGACCATCACAGAAGAGAAAGGAACCAAAAACAAAGCAACAGTTTCTGCATCTACTCAGACCATCACAGAGGAGAAAGGAACCAAAAACAAAGCAACAGTGTCAGTGTCTACACAAGCTGTCACAGAGGAGAAAGAAACCAAAAGTGCCATCAGCATCTCCACACAAACTGTCACCGAAGCAGAACAACCTAAACCAGTGGCAGTTGCCCCTGTTCAGAAGAAGAAATCAAAGAGCAAATCAGTCCGCATAATGACTGATGAGGATGTGGCAGGACCTTCGCACCCAGCAGAAGAGACAGAGCCAGAGATCATCACCCGCTCTCTATCCCTGGGTGAACTGCGTGACCTGCGGAGGGAATTCACCCACCAGACAAACGAGTCCATCCTAACCTGGCTGCTCCGCATCTGGGACGCTGCAGCCAATGACACCATTCTGGATGGAAGTGAGGCCAGGCAACTGGGATCGCTGTCTCGGGATGTGGTCATTGACCAGGGGATCGGGAGAACCCAACAAACTCTCAGCCTCTGGCGGCGACTGCTAACAAGTGTGAGGGACAGATACCTTTGTAAAGAAGACCTCCAGGTGCACCAAGGAAAATGGAGCACAATGGAACAAGGTACCCGATGCCTGAGGGAATTGGCTGTGCTGGAGATCATTTTCTCAGAAGACGAGAGATTTCCTAAAAGCCCAGATGATGTCCAGTGCACATCGCAGATGTGGTTGAGATTTGCACGGCTTGGACCAGAGATGTACTCCCGTTACCTGGCAACGCTGCAATGGAGGGAAGGTGAGGACAAGGTGGGCGTCTTAGTCAATAAACTAAGAATTTACGAGGATACTGTCACCGCCCCATTTCGCACCCATGTCTCATCCGTGGAAACAAGGCTGGCTGAGCAAGTCCGGAGCTTGATTGAAGAGGGCCATCAGAAACTAAAAAAGGAACTTAAGGAAGAAATTTACCACATCTCGCCAGAACCAACAAGAGTCTCTGCCATTAGGAGCAGGTACCCACCAGCCAGGGAGAGAGGATACACTCCACGGGGTAACCTCTGGTCTTTTCTTCGGGAACATGGAGAAGACATGAGGAATTGGGATGGAAAACCCACCTCCTCCTTAGCAGCCCGGGTACATGAACTGAAGAGAGAGACACCTACCACGAAGAGCTCATCTAGAGCCAACACTGCTCCAGTCTCAAAGGCACAGAACCCCAGACAGTATAAGAAGAATGATATGACTGATCCACTTGAAGGGACCTCAGGAACATATTTACAGGAAGAAAGCAACGTGTACCATGACCAGGAATAGGGGGGCCCTGCCTCTAGCCAGGTAGAGGAAAGGGACAATCGGATCTATTGGACTGTGTGGATCCGATGGCCTGGCACATCTGACCCACAAAAATATACGGCTTTGGTTGACACTGGTGCCCAATGTACCCTGATGCCATCAAGGTATGTAGGAACAGAATCCATTTCTATTTCTGGAGTGACAGGAGGGTCCCAGCAGCTGACTGTATTGGAGGCCGAAGTGAGTTTAACCGGGAATGGATGGCAAAAACACCCCATCGTGACTGGCCCAGAGGCCCCATGCATCCTTGGCATAGACTACCTCAGAAATGGATACTTCAAAGATCCAAAAGGATATCGCTGGGCTTTTGGGATAGCTGCTGTAGAGACAGAAGACATCAGACAACTGAGTACCTTGCCTGGTCTCTCAGATGACTCCTGTGCTGTGGGACTACTAAGAGTTGAAGAACAACAGGTACCAATCGCCACAACAACAGTACACCGACGGCAATACCGCACCGACAGAGACTCTGTGACTCCTATCCATGAGATGATTCGGAAGCTGGAGAGCCAAGGGGTGGTCAGCAAGGCTCGTTCACCTTTCAACAGCCCTATATGGCCAGTGCGTAAGTCCAGTGGAGAATGGAGACTGACTGTGGATTACCGTGCTCTGAATGAAGTCACCCCACCACTAAGTGCTGCTGTGCCAGACATGTTGGAGCTTCAGTACGAGCTAGAGTCCAAGGCAGCAAAGTGGTATGCGACCATTGATATTGCCAATGCCTTCTTCTCCATTCCTTTGGCAGCAGAGTGCAGGGCCCAGTTTGCCTTCACCTGGAAGGGCGTACAGTACACCTGGAACCGACTGCCCCAGGGGTGGAAACACAGCCCCACCATCTGCCATGGACTGATCCAGACTGCACTGGAAAAAGGTGAGGCTCCTGAACATTTACAGTACATTGATGACATCATTGTATGGGGGAACACAGCAGGGGAAGTCTTTGAGAAAGGAGAAAAGATCATCCAGATTCTGCTGAAAGCTGGTTTTGCCATTAAGCGAAGTAAAGTGAAGGGACCGGCCCAAGAAATCCAGTTCCTGGGAGTAAAGTGGCAAGATGGATGGCGGCAGATTCCCACTGAGGTCATCAATAAGATCACCACAATGTCCCCACCGACCAGCAAGAAGGAGACACAAGCTTTCCTAGGCGCCATAGGTTTCTGGAGGATGCACATTCCTGAGTACAGCCAGATTGTGAGCCCTCTCTACCTGGTCACCCGCAAGAAGAACGATTTCCACTGGGGCCCTGAACAGCAGCAAGCCTTTGCCCAGATCAAGCAGGAGATCGCTCATGCGGTAGCCCTTGGCCCAGTGAGGACGGGACCAGAGGTGAAGAACGTGTTCTACTCAGCAGCCGGGAACAATGGCCTGTCTTGGAGTCTTTGGCAGAAGGTGCCTGGGGAGACTCGGGGCTGACCACTGGGATTCTGGAGCCGAAGCTACAGAGGATCTGAAGCCAACTACACTCCCACAGAGAAGGAAATCTTAGCCGCCTATGAAGGACTTCAAGCTGCCTCAGAAGTAATTGGCACTGAAACGCAGCTGCTTTTGGCACCTCGACTACCAGTGCTGGGATGGATGTTCAAGGGAAAGGTTCCTTCCACGCATCATGCCACTGACACCACATGGAGCAAATGGATTGCCCTCATCACACAGCGCGCCCGTATTGGAAACCCGAATCGCCCTGGGATTCTAGAAATTATAACTAACTGGCCTGAAGGTGAGACTTTTGGATTATCTTTTGAAGAAGAGGAAGAACAAGTGACACGTGCCGAGGAAGCCCCACCGTATAACGAGCTACCGGAGACTGAAAGACAATATGCCCTTTTCACTGACGGTTCCTGTCGAATTGTAGGCGCTAACCGGAAATGGAAGGCTGCAGTATGGAGCCCCACACGACGAGTTGCACAAGCTACTGAAGGACAAGGTGGATCAAGTCAGGTTGCAGAACTTAAAGCCATCCAGCTAGCTTTAGATATTGCCGAACGAGAGAAGTGGCCAAGACTCTATCTCTACACCGACTCGTGGATGGTAGCTAATGCTCTGTGGGGATGGCTGAACCGCTGGAAAAAGGCCAATTGGCAGCGCAGAGGGAAACCCATCTGGGCTGCTGAGATTTGGCAAGACATCGCCGCCCAAGTAGAGAAGCTGACCGTTAAGGTTCGACATGTGGACGCACATGTGTCCAAGAGTCAGGCTAATGAAGAGCATCACAACAACGAGCAGGTGGACAAAGCCGCCAAGGTGAAAGTATCACAGGTGGATCTAGACTGGCAACACAAGGGAGAAGTATTCTTAGCCCGTTGGGCCCATGATGCGTCTGGTCATCAGGGGAGAGATGCAACATACCGATGGGCCCGTGACCGAGGGGTGGACCTTACTATGGACAACATCTCACAGGTCATCCACAACTGTGAGACCTGCGCTGCAATCAAACAGGCCAAGCAGGTAAAGCCTCTGTGGTACGGTGGACGATGGTTGAAGTACAGGTATGGGGAGGCCTGGCAGATTGACTACATCACCCTTCCCCAAACCCGCCAAGGCAAGCGCTATGTGCTAACTATGGTGGAAGCCACCACTGGATGGTTAGAGACCTACCCTGTACCTCATGCTACTGCTCGGAATACTATCTTAGGCCTTGAAAAGCAGGTCTTGTGGAGACATGGCACTCCTGAGAGAATCGAGTCAGACAATGGGACCCATTTCAAGAACGGCCTTATAAACACCTGGGCTAGAGAACATGGCATTGAATGGATATATCACATCCCTTATCATGCACCAGCTGCCGGGAAAGTTGAACGGTACAATGGGTTACTTAAGACTACCCTGAAGGCGCTCGGTGGGGGGACTTTCAAAAATTGGGAACTGAACTTAGCAAAGGCCACCTGGATGGTCAACACTCGAGGGTCAATCAATCGAGCTGGTCCTGCCCAGTCTGAACCCTTGCACACAGTGGATGGAGATAAAGTCCCTGTGGTACACATGAAAGGCATCTTAGGAAAAACTGTTTGGATTAATCCCACATCAAGCAAAGGCAGACCCATCCGTGGGATTGTTTTTGCTCAAGGACCTGGTTCCACTTGGTGGGTAATGCAGAAAGATGGGGAAACCCGTTGTGTACCACAGGGAGACCTAATTTTAAGTGAGAACTGAGTGTAGGGTTTCATTCTGTATATGTGTATATTTATCTATCTAGCTGTAAGAATGTATTAATTTAGGTATAATGTAGATGGTCATAGAATAAGGGGTGGACTATGTCCTAGGTTACAATGTAAAATGTGCCCAAAGTATGTATTCTATCACCATCTACATGAAATGTTGTTGTGCACCACTGTTTCCCGTGCCCCCTCCCTCCAGACTATCTTCTGTTAATGGCCCATCAATACCGTCCTGCATGACTTCATAGATAACTCTCCCCAGGAGCTATCTCTGTTTAATAGGCAATCAAGGACCCATTGCAAAACTGATAAAATGATATCAGTCCATTGTGAGATGCTCCGCCCAGGGGGAGGAGCCAAGCATTCCCACCTGGATATAATCGGGGCCTTGGGACAGCACAGGCAGCCTTACCCACTGGATTCCCAGAGGACAAGAGCTACCAGAACTTTCTGCAAGAACACTGCTTCAACAAGACTACTTCATCTGGACTGCCACCACCACGGTTTCAGGTTGTATTCTGACTCTGTCAGTGATCTTTTGTACCATTGCATGTGTTTTATTTTATTTTACTTTTTTTTTTTTTTTCCTCTCCTATTAAATTGTTTTTTCTGACTTGGAGTCTCTCGCTGGTTTTGCCTTCAAGCCAGCACACCCTCCGTAAGCAGCACGAAGCTCTTGTCATCGGGTATTGTGCTGGGAGTGCTTTGCCTGTTTAATAAACAGGTTTTTTCCTCTTCTCTCTGAGGAAGTCTTTTCCTGAACCGGTTGGGGGAGGGGAGGGGGGCCCCTTGGGAGGATTTCTCCCAAAATCTGCCTGAAACCACCACATATGTCAATCCCCCACTCCCCCTCCTCTGGGGTCTGCCTGTCATCTCGGGGCCTTCCCCTAGAGCTAGAAAGTTCTTCCAAGGGCGTTGAGTGATAGGTCAGATCCAGAGGGGGTCCCTCCCCATCATCTATGTTTGGTTTATGGAAATATCATTCATCTGTGTGACCCCTCCCTGGTGATCTCTGATTTTCTCATCCCCTGCCTCCTCCCCTTGTTCCACCCCCAAATAAAAGGTGCTGGCAAGCAGCCCGGGGGGCTCTGCTGGGCAGTTACCTGGAGGTGAGGAGATCCCGAGGTGGAGCTCCAATAAACTCTTGTGACCCGCTCAGCAGAGTCCGCCTTTCTATCTCCACCGTTGTTGCCCTGCACCACCTGTGCCTGCCGCCGAGGTCATGTGGGAGCCAAGATCCCACAGGATTCGATTAGCTGGTGCTGCTAACTCTCCGTACCTTTCCACGCTGCGGTGCCTGAGCTAGCCCAGGTAAGCATGAGGAAAACTACGCATTAGGCACAATGACAGACAAGGATTATTAGAATTGAAAATTTGTGGAATAAATCAGATAGCTTACTTGGAAGACTAATTAGTGAGTATTCTATTTTTTTTTTCCCCTGGTTTATGGTTATTAATGTTTACACCAGCATTTCCCAAAAAAGAGCATGTTTAAACCCATTCATCAGGTGCTCTCATTCATCAAAGTATTTGATTTTATGGAAAATATATAATTCTATTTTCAACAGACTTCAAAATCAGACTACTTTTGAAAATTATTATTACCCTGGATGTTGCAAATTAGCATACTTCTAGGTCCCATATAATTTAAAACCAGTTGTTCCAAAAGGTGACCCAAAATAAAGTAACTTCCCTTAAGTGATAAAGTCGTGGCTCCTTGTTACTGCTTCCAGGTCCTTCTTTTATGTCAGGGATGAGAAGTCACACAAGACTGGCTCCCACTTTGTGACACTCTTGCCTTGGACCTCAAGCTTTCACAGAGAAGGCAAGGGCTAAAATAAGGACGTGGTGTTGGGAGGTAGCTTGTATGGTTTTATCAGGAGCTTAAGGTGGAAAGACTCAGTAGATGTGGAGAGGAACAAATGAGAGGAGGAAAGAGAGTGACTAGGGAGATGTGTGGGGTGGAAGGATATAAGGAGTGGACCATAGAGAAATGCATGGACTAGGAGGAATAGGGATGATCTACCTAAAAACTCTGAGAAAGTCCAAACAAATCAGCAGAAGGGGTCTGACTGGCTCTGAGACATGACTTTAAAGAGTTAAGATTTTAGCTAAGGGTTAGAAACAATTTATATTGATCAAGATGTAAGTTAGATCAGTAAATGGTAGGTTAATGATTATTAGATGCCCAAGCTAGAGCTAACTGTTATATTATGAGCTTGTTTATAGAAAAAGTGGAGTAAGTGAACCGTCATAAGAACAGATTGAAACCACTAAGAACAATGGCCAGCACCTGGACTTGGTATCAATCAATCATGAAGCAGGGGACCTTGGATTGTGCCAGAGGGTCACAGAGACCTGATGAAGACTCTCCTGACTTCATCCTTTGAGACCACTGACCCAATTTGAGACCACCGACCCAATTCAAGAGAAGAACTGCGCACACGTGAAGGACTGATAGCCTCATTTTAATACAGAGCGGGGATGGGAGGTGCTGGGGTTATGCATATGTATTGTATGTAAGAGCTTGGAGAATAAATAGAGAACAAAGGGCCTTGTTCGGGGCGGCCACGCCCTTTGGAGATGACTCCCGTGCCACCCGCCAGTGAATAAACATACCACTTTCTAACTTTAATTAGTTAGAGGGTCTTTGTCCGTGACTATATCGGTTTTCAATGACTCAGCTCATCCCTGCAGCCAGTGTCTGTAGGCTGGTGGTTGGGCTGGGAGGAAGAAGAGAAAATAGAACAGTTGCCACAAAGAGGATGTGCTCTTCAGAGTATGAGCTATTCTGAACAAATTTAAATGTCTGTTCTGCCAGAGATCATTACAAAAATACTTTCACTGTCTTGTATTAGCATCACTCAAACCACACACCTGAAAGATAATTCACGTCTTCAGGTGCACCATGAAAAGAAAGCCCTTTCTCTACAGTCTTCAAAGGCAGTTTTATCTCATACAAGCAGATACAGGTGGTAGTAAGGGCTTGGGTTCTTCCTGATTCCTTTTAGCTGATGGAAGGCTGGGCCTGTAGCCTCTGGCAACTGTCTTGGTTTCCTCTGGGCTCAGGGGATATGTAATAAGCATCTCAGTAGATGCTTCTCCCCATGTCTTGGAAACCCATCAGAGAAGGAGCTGCACTGCTCTTCAAGGCTGCCCACAACTCTGCTGACAACCTCAGAAAACAGATCAAAGTAAGAGCTTAACTTTTGGTCAGATAGGGATAGATCAGTAAATCTTGTGCTATTAATTCTGTGCTGGAGTCTACAGGCTAGCTCTGCCACCCAGGCACTGCACCAGAAGTGGGACACAACTTCCAAGTGAACGATGGGAGCCGCAGCTTAGAGCTCTTGCTCTACGGCACAAAGGTCTGATAGTGGTGCAAGCTGGAGGCAAGGAACGAGAGGGAGGCTCTCTTGTTTGAATTCCAAGATGTTTCAATCTCTCAAAAGGACAGTGACAGAAAAAGCACAGAATACAGTATACAACTGGTTATAAACTGGGGAGGTCCAAGGGGTGGGAACCAGGGCTCAACCAATGAGACAGGAGAGTAGGAGGATCTGAAGGTTTGGCTTATAAAACAGTAACCAATGAGAGGGCATAAGAGGAGGATAAATGAACAGCGCACCAAGTAATGTAGAACCTTCTAGAAATAAAGACAGGGACAAACAAGGATTGACATTCAGGTAGGTACTAGGTAAGGGGTTTGGTTCAAGGGAAGATTGGCATGGAATATTCAGGAAAGGTGGGCAGAGTCAGGCTAAACTGAGAGCTTAAGGGAGGGCGTAGCTTTTGGGACAAGCCATTAATTTAGGAGGAACTGGGGGATACATAGAATCCAGCAATTCATTAAGGCAGTGAACTCAAACATACCACCACATGCTGTAACAATCTTTGTTACTCACTAAAAATGAGAAAAAAGAGTACAGTTTAGCTGACTTCAGAAAGCCACAAACAAGTTTATAGAAGCTGCAAACAAAAACCCACCAGATAGTTATTTGTAATTTGTTGCATCTGATGATGAAGCTGAGATCATTAAAATGATATCCTTTCTGCTGACTTTAAATGCTTATAATAGGAATGGAGATGGGTCTATTTTGACAATACTATGACAAGCAAATAATTGCAGAAATTGTTCCTTTGTAAAAGCCATCTGTGTTTCCTCCTTCAATCCACTTAGAAAAGTCTGATAAAACCTGTTTTCTCACAAATGTAGCAGTCTCTTTCTGATTTTCAGCCCAAATTTACCTAGGGCAGATATTTGCTCTTTGTATAACAGATTTCTTTTCCTGAAAGTGAATGGAACAGTATCCAATATGTAGATTCCAATATTTTCATAAAGACCAAGCATATTCCTTCTCTACCTTCCTGGTCTAGAGAAGCCAGCTTTCTGTACTTTCCTTTGAATATCACGTGTCATTTTCCCTAACATTTTGGGCATCTCTTTCTTCTATATTTATAAATCAAATAAAGAATCACTGTAATTCAACAATGGCAATCATCTGAAAAATTAGCTTTATTCAAAACTTTGAGTTAAATGTTGACTAATGTAGCTCTAGGAAGGAAGACAATTTCTGTTGAAAGAAGATTCTGTCTTTTTCTAAAGAAGGATCCTGTCTTTTTCTAAAACAGGATGAGTTACACTGGGTGCAAGTTGGCCTTGTTTGAAGTCAGTGGTAATATTTTCATTTAAATTAGGATTTTATTAATGTTCTAGCAGTTAAGAATAGGATGACTGAAGGGGCTGGTAACATTGAAAGGGAACACTGGGTCTGGATCTTTCTGTTAAAATGATCTAATCTCTCATTAATGCAGCAAGCAATTAATTAGCACTTACAACTAATGGAAATTAATCAATTTGATCAAAAATTCAAAATGTGTCACTTCTTAGAAACATGAATTTTAATGAAAAGCAAGAACATATTCTGACACTTTAGCTTTTCTAATCTCCATTCTAATCACACTGAATGTTAGTTAAAGCACTTGAACAATTTTAACTACACTCTACCAATTTATCATTCTAGGTTTAAACCTGAAATTAAGTATAAAAAAGGCAGTGAAAGAAAAAAAGCAAAGCCTCAACTTTCCTGAGCAAGTAACTAACTAAGCAAGTGAAGTCATATTCACACTGCTCACATGTTCAACATTGTTGCGGCTCCCTTCAAAACTTAGTGGTCTTGAGTTTTTTGCTTATCCATCTTGCTTTCAACTCAGATGCACCATGAAAGAAATATGGATTTTCCTCTGAGTTTATAATTGCTTGAATTATAAGCTTCCTGTGGGAATGGCTACCATGCTGCTACGCTTAGGCATTTGTGAAATGTCTCTGTTTTTGTCTGTGTCCTGTCATGGGGAAAAGGCCAAGCAGGAAAAGCAGGTTATTCTTTAAAAGGGTCATTCCTTTGGGAAGCAGAGAGAGCCTCACAGCTCCCTGCAGAGTGCTGCTCAGTTCCAACTTAGTTCACCCCTCAAGACCACCTTTGGGCACCAAAAGCTTATTTTTTTTTCTGTGTTTCTTCACACTCCTCACAATTTCACAAATCAGGCAGGTGACTTTGCTCTGCAGCATGAATCTGCATTAGCTCAAAATGTGCTTACTTCTAACTTTGGCTTTGGTTTGACTTTTGCTTTTGTGTACTTGCTAAAGGGTTTTGCCCTTTTATGCAGCCATTATTCAAAGGGAATTATTTTCTCACAACAGATTGCTTAGTCCCCCATTAATACTCCCTTAATGGAAAAGGTTGTTCAAACCCCTCCCTAGCTGAGCATAAAACCACCCAAAAATATAAGAAAATATATGAATTTATAGACAAAATGTAAATATTTTATTTTTTTAATGCATCCTATCATTCTTGAAACACTTTTCAAGTTTTCAGCAAGAGTGTGTTAAGCATACCATGCCTTGCAGAGACTGGCTGAGCCCATGGCCTAGACTACCCTTTGGAAGTGCCTGTGTTTCTCTAATGACAGGAAAATGCACTTGTGGCAGAGACCTAAGGAAATGTCTTGGTTAACAAGAATCACTCCAGGGCTTTTGCTTTGTGTTGCTCTTTCACACGACGGAGAGACTACTTCGTCACTAACACCCATTCAGAAATGTATTCATGTATGAGGTTCCAACAGCTAGGATTTCGTTATAAAGCTAGATGGAACTGTAAAGTCTTTGTTTAAGCACAAAAATGTGAAAACAGGCACAATTTTTATCACATACTCCCCAAAGACCTAATATGCTCAGTCTTATTCTGAATCCTGAGAGGTGAGGCTGAAGAACATGAAGCAGTATTGTATTTAATTTACTGTTGTATTATAAAATTATTCAGCAGGTAGATAATTATTTTGAAGTTTGAATGGGAAAATTATATTTTGGTGCTGTAAAACTCTTTAACTTTATACTACCATCAAGATAAATAAAGATATTGTGTTTCTTGAGATATAGAATAGAAAAGGAGAGTAACATTTTTTTTCCAACAAAAATATTATTCCGTATTTATAAAATCCTGAAAAAAAAAAGCTGACTTCCTGAAATAGCTGTAGATGGTAAAAAAAAAAAAAAAAAAAAGTTTTCTTTTTTCTAAATTTGAATCTTTCTGTTTTAGTCAAGTGAAATTTCAAGGGACTTCCAAAGCAGTATCCTCAAGTTTTCAGAAATGTCCAAATGTTTTTATCAGATTCCTTGATGAACCAGAAATATGTGATATTATAATACATCAAAGGCCTGTCTTTCTTATATCAGAAAGATTCACTCTTTCTATCCATAAACTTGCACAGCAAAATGAGATTTCCTGATTGAGACCCTGAAGAAAGATGGGAATATCTTTATTGCCATAACATCTCTGATTCCCTGTTCAGGTCTTATATTTTTTTGGAGTGAATCAACCAGATCCTTCTGTGATTAAATTCAGATCTGCTTCTGGGGGCAACTGTGTTTGAGTCTGTTCCCAGCTGTCAGCTGGTGAAGGAGTTGCAGGGGTCCCTCTGCAGAGCCTACTCATGTGCCTTCAAAGCAGGGCTTCCAAAGCATTTTATAGGCTGTAACACAGTCTTCATTTCAGTGTGAGCGCTCCCATTTTAAGGTCATCTTAGCTTTGTTAACTCCTCCTTTGAAAACCCCGCCCCTGTAATACTCTATAAAACCCACGACCCTGCCCTTGCTCGCTCTCTCCGTCTTCACCCCTCTTGGCGCTCACCCCCTCCCCGGCCCAGGGTAGGGGGGAATAAATGGATTCTCGTGCCTAACAACAAAGACTTGACTTGTCTGTTTCCCTGCCGGTGGTTGTAACCTCTCTGGACACGATGGTCACTGTTGCCACAAGATGCAACATTTCAGGTCATTATATGTTGAAAAAAACTGGGGAGGGAGGGAGGGAGGGAGGGAAGAAGGAAGGAAAGAAGGAAAGAAGGATGGAAGGAAGGTTGGTTTGAAAATTCTTCAGAAATAATGAGGTGCCATAGAGGTGCCAAACGGAGCCAGGCTGAGGCTAATTAATTGGCACTTACAACTAATGGAAATAAAGTTTCCGTCTCCACCTCCAAATGGAGCCTGGAGGTGACCCAGGTTATTTGGAAGACCTTCTGCCAGGGCTTTGTAGCAGAACTTGTCCTTTGCACACAAAGCCACACTGTGTCATTTGATCTAGAGCCAGGTATTGGTTCCTTGGGTGTATGGCTTTGATGACTCGGTGGTGCAAAACAAGTACTGGCATCCTCAAAGTACATTTTAGGGCTTTGACTGCATGAATTCCCAACCTGATTCCCTTTAGGAGCTATAATATCATCTGTCTCCATGTGCAGTCATGGAAGAAAGAGTAATACCTTCAAGCATCTATCAGTTTGGGGTCATTTGGGGTGTTTGTGTGTGTTTCCACTTATTCAAGGGGCCTCTGAAGAAAGTATATGATTACACATTATTTTTAATAAAGCTGTGGTTATGAACTTTGTTTCCATAGTGAAGGCATGTGAAATGAGAAGAGGGAAGGAGAGGGTTTTGGAAGGTTTTTAGGGAAAAAAAAAAGGGAGGCTGTCCCAGCTTTGGCCCCTCCCAATGCCCTGTGGGCCCTCAGCACTGATGCAGAAAATGCTAGAGGACATGAAAGCACTGCTCAGCAATGGCTAAATCATCAATGCATTATCAACACTATTCCAGTCACAAATCCAAAACATACTGCTCCATTCAAACTACTGTAAAGAAAGTTAGTTGTGTCCCAGTGGAAACCAGTATAGGAGGAAAAGTCAGAGATCATAATTGGGAAATATTTTTAATATTTACCTGATAGCATTCATTTTTACATATTTTATATGTCTTTTCTATTTTACTCCATTGCATTTTTAGTTACTTCCAAAACATGCAATGTGACTTCTTGTCCTTGCTAAAATCAACTAGCTTTAAACAGGTCAGCATTTTACCTAGGAACTTCTAAGGGAAAAAACCCTGGTATTTAAATATAACAAATTTTTGTGCAGGTAAACTCTATTTGGTAACTTTACATAACTAGTAGAATATGAATTGAGAAAGCAAGCTCTTTTAAAAATTAATAAGAACTTTTCAGAAAAAGAAATTTGCAGAAAAGGTCATCGTTTGGAAAAAAATGGAAAACAACCATAAAATCATCTAATCAGCATTCCTTGGGGAACATTTATTCAGGGCAAAATAAATCAGATTAACTGAAATAATTGCCTTCCAGAAATAATTTGATCAGCTCTCCATTTAACTTGACATTAATTTGACCAAAACGAGGAAAACAAAGTAATGTCTGGGCTGGAATCTTCTGTTTATTGTCCCTTCCTTGTTAAAAAGCTAACAGATAATTTTTATTGGTAGCAATTTGGTGTTAGTAGATAACCAACAATTTATTACTAGATTCATGCCATATTGCTTCTTCAACTTGCAAAAACCCATTTCTTTCATCGATAAAACACTTCTTTATTTATCACCTCTTGAGAGCACTTAAGCAACTGTGATTCAATTAAACCAGTGTTCAATGTCTGTGCCTGTGTTTCACACTTGGCTGATAAAAGAAAAAGATGGGGCACATTATACCTATTGATGGACTATATTTATGGTTTTATCCTATAAGTCTTTAATTTTGCATGTGTGTGTGTGAAGAGTGCTGAGCTGATAAATGAAATCTACAAGTGCAACCCACACAGAGAAAGGAGAAACATGTTTTAACATTTTATCTGTTTATGTAGTGAATCTATAGCTTTAGGTTTTGTCAGTCCCAGTGAGAAATTTCCCCTCCTTACATGCACAACAGGGAAGCCACAAGCACTAGCAGTGTGACCTTTCCTAGACTGGAAGAGCCACAAATGCTATTTTAAGGGATTTTCACAGGAATTCAGTCTCATCCATTTTGTCTGCTTCCTAAACTCCTGTGATAGGCTTTCTGGCAATGATGTAATTTCAGCTTGTAATGTCAATGCATCAGAGAAGGGAAAATGGTTTTTAAAAATATGCAGGTGGGGAAACTGAATCAGACAATTGTAAACTGGTTTGTCCAAGGTCATGCAGAAAGAGCCAACAAACCTATTTTATATATAAATATACACACATATATATATAGAGAGAGGGAGATATATAATATAGGATAGAGATATATAGACATAGGTCTAGGGTTTGAATCCAGAGTGCAACACAAAAAACTTCAGAGGCACCTAGTTTAGCTGAGGGAATAAATAACACAAAAATGGATAAACTTAATCTTTTAAAATGTAAAAGTAAAAAAATATCATGATTGCACAGTTTTCAGTCTCTATTTAATCTGCCTTATTGCTCTTAAGGGCAAGCTTTGAAATAAGGAGAGAATCTCAGAACACAAAATGGAAGGATAGATAGTGAAAGGTAGTTGAAGTTCTTACCATATGTCTATACCACAGGCTCACCTGAATAACACCTTTTGAAGATTTTACGTTGCTGGGGTTCAGAAGAACAAGGCAAAATGCTGTTTCTGTTTTTATGAATTAACTTGTGCAAAATGCAGCTTTCAGGGATGTTGTCTCACAAGTACAGCTACCAAGATATTGCCTCGGATTCGAAACACAAAATCTTACTGACATGAACAAATTTGCATGAGACTCCTGTACTTAATAAATCCTTTACAGCCCACAGAAAAGGGTGGGTGAATTTAAAGAGCACACACCATTCTTATAAAGAAAGGTTTAAATGAACATGAAAACAGTCAGCTGGAACTAGAGAAATATGTTTGTTTAAAATTTTCTTTGGCATAGAATATCTTTTTTTTTTTTTTTTTTTGGTCAGGAGAGCTGACATTCAATGTATTTACCACTTTTATAAATAGCTTTTCTGTAAACATAGAAACGAATTTTGTAGGATTCTTATCAGGTTTGTTGATAAGGAAAAAATACCCTTTTTCCCAACAACTTCATTGTGTCCAGCACGTAAGAAGATAGTGATGATGATGATGATGACACAGCAATGGTGACTGAGCTGTCAGGTGAAGGTGGGAACCAGCAGATCCCCAGGGAAGGTGCAGTATTCCCCCAGAGATTTCTGATAGGAGATTAATAATTATTTAAGTTTTGTTTTAATATGATTTTCTCAAACTTTCCATCACTGAAAAGGTCTAAAGAGGAGGGCTTTCTTTATTTTGTTTTGTTGTTTCTTTGTTGGTTCTGGGTTTTTTTCTCTCCTAACTCAACATCTCTTCTGTGTTGTTGCTGTTCCTGGTGTTGTTCCCGGTTTATTTAATCCAGCTGTTTGGATAGGCACTCTGTTTTACTTTGTGTTGAGCTGCCTATTTCTGGCTGTGGCTTCTATCTCTAATTTTGCACATAATGAACAAAATAGAAGAAAAACAAACAATAGCAAAATATGTCATGATCCTTTGTATCTTTTCCATGCTTTTTGTTGATCATATGCACATCATTTGTCATGCTGCCAAGAGCATCTGAGTTTCAGTCTTGGGGACTGTAATTCCTCTATGATCTATTCTCCTATTTATTTTGTTCTGAATGGTTAAGCAGTGCAGCTTGGAAAAGATACAGGCAAAGGTCTTTGGACTAAGTTTCAGTTGAATTAACATACCATTGGCTACAGGCATAATGCATTTTGGGCTGGCAATTGGCCTTGAGAATACAAATCAAATGAATTTGTTTTCTTTTTCAATTCCTATCTACTTGGAGCAGCAGACATTCTTATCACAAGTTAGTGCTACACTAGCAACATATTACAATCAGAGAAGGGTAATGGATACAAGAAGTTCATTTGTCTGTGTATCTTGCTATTATATGTTAATAGAACATGTCTGCCACTCAGAATTCATTATATTTAGTTTATTATTAGGTGCTTTTTGTTGGTTTGGGGTTCTTTTTTTTTTTATGTTTTTGGTTTTTGGTTTTTGGTTTTTTTTTTAAATGAGGTGAGGAAAGAGGAATATGATTTGCATTATTCATAGAGAAAAAAAAAAAAGGCCAAGAGGTAGGTTGGTCAAATTGAAGTAAATCACAGGATAAATAGATTATTAAACTTAACTATCTAATGTACATAAGAAGCCAGAATGGCTTTCTCTATCTGTGTTTCGGAAGGTGCCTTTGCAGTCAGACAACAATGGTAATTTTCAAAATGTCTCTAGTATAGGTGTCTGTGTTGTGGAAATTTATATCTAGTGGTATTCCAGTCTTCTTTTTCAGACTGCTATGAAAAACAGCTATTTCTAGGAAGCACCTCATCTCACCCTGATTAACAGACTTCAAATATCATATTAAATGTAAGATTTAGTAATGCCATTTGCTCTCCAGTAAGAAGAATCTAGCTGAGTAATCCAGATGTACTTACTTGCTTCATAGATAATTTGAAATCTTGCACTGTTTTTTTGATATTGAGTTGTGTTCCAAAGTATGCATGGCTCATGATAGTGGGTAACATTCTTTCATGATGAAAATGGCATATGTTGTATATTCAGGACCCTTAATAATTCTGCAGTGAATGAGAATCAAATACTGATTAGTATGCTTCAATACAGATATGAGATTCAATCATATGCTTGAGTATGATTACCAAATATTTATGCATGTGGATTGATAAAGATTAAGAATAAAGTTAGCATGAGGTACACAGCAATTACTTAGAAGAAAAAATACTTTTTTATTTCTTATTATATTTTTATTTTACTTCTTATGAAGTAAAAAATAATGTTTAATGTACCTATATACCCCTGTGGATAGATCTTAGATAGAGACTTGCATTGTGACCCAGCAGGTGGTGAGAACATTGCAACTGCTCAAAAATATCAAGGGGCTGGCTACATTGCACCTGACCAAGTAAGCAGCTGAATCAAAATTCACTTACTTTAAATAATGATATGAAAAAACTTAAACTGAAAATCCCTCTGTAGAATCCTAGTTAAAGGGAGCAGTTGAGGTAGAGAAATCATAAAACTCTATGATATGAACCCATCACTCCTGGGGAGTGAGATTAGAGCAGAGAGTCAGCACAGCCAATCTCTTTGCCATCTGCTCCTGCAGTTTCTTGACCAGGTTGCAGGGCAGGCAATATCCTCCCTTTTGTGCTATTAAAAGTGCCATGTGCTGTCTTCTGCATCAAGGTATTTGATGCAGTCCAAACTTCACACATTCTGAATCAAAATTCATCAGAGCAGACTTGGACTGAGTCATAGGACGTTATACTACAGGAGTTGTCAATTGAATTAAATTCACTAAATGCACCTCAGAGTAGACAGCGTGTAACTAAGTTATAAGAACCAGTTCAAAATGAGCTAAAATGTACTGGAAGACAGGAATGTGTGTTTTTTTTCCCATAGTGTTTGATCTCACTAAAGAAAGTCTTCTGAACCAATTCTCCAGGGTAGCTCATTTAAGGTTAAGATGGATGTTTCTACAAGGCTTTGACCTCCTCACATGTAGCCATGCCTTCAGCAGATTTGTCCAAACTACAGCAGAGGTTGTTTTCATACATGTGAAATTACTGCATCAGAAATATACTCTATGGAGAAAAGACAGGCAAAAAAGACAAGAGAAAGAATTTAACTATAAATATTTTGCTCTTTTTACCCTGACTTCTTGTACAAAAAATAAAAACCTTGATGGTGTTATTTTTACAATTAATTTTCTCAGTAATTCTACGTACATTCAGTATATCTGTGTATATTATTTCAAAATATAATTTCCTTTAAAGAAATCCATAATTAAAATATTTATAAATGTTTTGCTAAAATAGGAGAAACTAATTTTATTTTTTATATCAGTGACCAAATGTTACTTTGTCAAGCTTTTAATACTAAAGATTAAAGCCTTAGAACAAAGGTTCCTAAATCATGGAAAATATAATTTTGAGGAATGTGTACTTAGTGAATCTGTGCTGTGATACACACAAGGAATGCATCGTTAAAAGAAATATTATTTAAACAAATCTGTATTATATTTATAATTATATATGAATTTATATTAAGAATGTATATTATATTTATAATATATTTAATCATCAAAAGGAAGGTGATTTAGGAAATCTATTTGGTCAGCAGATTCTGTTCTTTTTTTTTCTCTTTTCATAGTTTTTTCAAAACAAATAGTACCAATACCTTTTGTAAAGAATAGTGGAGGAGGTGTGAAGAGATGAAGAATCTAGGTGTTCTCATTACCGACTGAATGTTATTTTAAGAGAGCAAAAGAAAATAGAGAACCTTGGTTACACAAAGATGGGTTCAAGGGATGACAACTCCATTAACGGTGTAGAGAACAGAAGTGAACGAATGAATCACACTCATAAAGGATCAGAGACTGAGGGCTTAGCCAGCATCTGGAATGAGAGGTCTACATCAAGCAAATGGAAATACTTCAGCTGCAAGTACTTTATAGCCATCCTCCATCCTTTTATTATTTTCTTTGTTACTTTAATTGCACTGGGAATTGTTGCTTGCTGTGAAAACCACAGCATCTTTCCTTAAAGAAATACAACTGGTTTTGTGATGTGGGTTTTTAATTTCATAGCACATTATAAGACTATAATTTATTTTTAATTTACAAAATAGAGCAAGATTTTCAACCTGGGGACACAGAATCTCCTGCAGAGGAATCTGGGTATTTCTTGTAGTCAATAAATCAAAAACATTTCAAACCCCTGATGCAGAAAGAAAAAAATATTTAAAATCTAAATATATATAAAATAGTTTCAGGGGGAAAAGAAATCAAAGTCAACTAATGCACAATTGAGTTAACTACCCTCCAAAACTGTTATTAGATGCCAATATCCCTTGGTTTAATATTCGTTTGTGACTGCAATGCTTACTCATGTTGTGTCATTCCTCTTGATGCCAATAGCCTTGTGATTTGTAGTATAGGATTTACAGCTGGTAAAATGTAATCAGCCTTTTTGACTTTGAATTGTCTCTTAAAAAAAAAAAAAAAAAAAAAAAAAAAAAAAAAAAAAAAAAAAAAAAAAAAAAAAGGTGAGCCAAGCTAATTATTTGTATTCTAAAAGCACTTTCACCGTGTCCTCCACTTTTCAATGGTGTAGTCAACATCGGTCAAATAAAGCAAAATTGACAATACACAGTTCGAAAGTAACTCTTCCAATGCTGTGCAGTGGTACAAGTTCCTGGGGAAGAATAATTTTAATTTTCTCTATTTTTAAGTGGTGGATGTCCTCAAAAAATTAATATTTTTGTTGTTGTCCATTAAACAAAGGAAGAGGTTAACAAGCAGGTAAAGAATCACTAGGCATATTATGTATTTTCAGGTGAACATTTCTTAAGACCTCATACAACACCCAGAAATACAGAACACTTCCTTATGTATTCATTTTATGTCTCACATTTTATGTTACATCCTTTTTGCCCAATATTTAATAATATCACTTATTTTTTTCTCAGATTAAGGGGGTTTTTTTTTAATATTATCACAAGTTTGAAATTTATTTTCAGTTTCTCGATTGACAATCGCAGACCACTTTCAACTCAATAAATCCAGCTAATTGTGTGTATACGCGCAGCAGAACGAAGTTGAAACAGTCTGTATACATGCCTTTGAACTAAGCCAGTGAAAGAAGGCAGCTGGGAAGGCCTGGTGGCAGCCAAATCTTGAAATGTTAACAGAAGCAGCTAAAGGAACTCTTGCCAAGTCAGCAACACCACTATCCCAATTGCATCCATAGCACTGAGTGCTGCCAGCAAAGGAGATTACAGGGTTTGGTTTATGAGTTCTTTGTCTGCCAGGCAGGCTTTGTGTGTGGCCATGTATGTAACAATTAGTCCTTGGTGAAGGAAGGTTGTTTACCAATGCTAGTGTGCAAGGAGAGAATGAACAGGTGTTCAAAACTGTCTCTCTTCCCTCAAACATCACTGTCTACCATCCACAAGCTAAAAATGACATTACAAGGCTGATCTGCTCAGTGTGGTCAGAGGTTCAGTTGTATGCAGTGGTCATTGAGCTCTGTAATTGATGTGGCTAAACTAAAACGTCCAGCTGTTGGGTCCCCCTTTTGCCCTCAGATGCATGTGTGTGGCTTCCGTGCTTCAATGGGAACAGTGTGTGCATAGCTGGGGATGGGATCTGGCTCTGTGTGTACGCATTTGAGCTTCTGTATACACAATAGTTTTAAGGAGAAGGAGAAATATATTTTCCTGAATTTAAGTATTCACTAGCTTCCCATTTTCTTTCTGTACTAAATATTACTATTAGCTTTTAGAGTTGTGGACCTTGGTGTGTAGCAGTCTTCTTTGACAAAGCATGTAGGTAATTTGGTGACCCTGTTTCAGCCAAAGTAAAGTTTTTTTAGTCCTGATCTCTAGCTGAACCACAGTCTGAGCTGTTTGGAAATGTTAGAAGGGTGTGGAGGAAGAGAGCATGAGGAGAGGAGAGGATGAGGAGGGGATGAGGAGAGGAGAGGAGAGGAGAGGAGAAGAGAGGAGAGGAGAGGAGAGGAGAGGAGAGGAGAGGAGAGGAGAGGAGAGGAGAGGAGAGGAGAGGAGAGGAGAGGAGAGGAGAGGAGAGGAGAGGAGAGGAGAGGAGAGGAGAGGAGAGGAGAGGAGAGGAGAGGAGAGGAGAGGAGAGGAGAGGAGAGGAGAGGAGAGGAGAGGAGAGGAGAGGAGAGGAGAGGAGAGGAGAGGAGAGGAGAGGAGAGGAGAGGAGAGGAGAGGAGAGATAAAACCCCCAAATATTCTGTTTGTATCTGAAATGTAAACCAGTAATGCCAAAATATCCCAGGAAGTCTATTCTTGCTGTACTATTGACCCAGCCAAAACCAAGCACTTCTGGAAATCCTTCAAGAAATCCTATTTGAGTTATTTCCAGTCTTGCTTCCAGACCAGAGAGGCTTGGATAAGACATTCAAAAGTTTGAATGTTTATCAACTACTTTTTCCTTTTGCCTCTCCCTATCTAAATGAGCCCAGATTCATCATCAGCTCTTCATGGATATGTCACTTCCTTCTGCAGACATCTCTGACTGGTTCTCCACCCATATAGGTCAGAAAGGTGAAACAGCTGAATTTTGCTTTTCTAATCATAAAACAAAGACCCCAAGACTGATAAGTTATTAAGCAGCATCCTATAACTGAGCAAGAATAGATGGTGATCTTATCCTTCCTCCTTTGTTCCCATTTGTGCACGGAAATATTTTGAACATCAAGAGATAGCCTCTCTGACTTAACAATTTCAGTTTATTCAGTAACATGACTAACCATTTGCCTCTTGTTGCAGATGTGGTGTTGCATTTCTCTCTGAAGCTGCCTCTGTGTGTCTATATGAAGCTGAGCTTGTAGTTCAGGCAGCAGCTGTGACTTATTTTCACTCCATTTTTTTCACAGCAGAGCTAAGAATATGAATTACTTGTTCTTTTTAAACTTAGTGATCATCTGCCCTGATTTCATTTTTCACATAGTCATCCACATTTGATTGGAATCTGGGATGGAGGTGGTTTATTTCATATTCTAATGGAACTGTTTTTCTCATTCCTTATTATCCCGAAGAATTAAATGTTGGAAATATCTGGAAAAATAAAAAGTGAGTTTGACTAAGAATTTGAAAAGAACACTATCTTTTTCATAGATATTCTGCTTCCTAAAAAAAATTAGTCCTTTGCTATAAATATATATATATATATATATATATATACTTTTTTTTTTTTTTCCCCTAATATGTCACCCATAACTACGCCTCCTTATTCTTACAGTCTAACAAATCTCTCACTTTTCATTCCTGCTTGGTAGGTCCTCTCCAGTCAAGACAAACCTTTTAAAATATGATCTCTTACAAAAGACTTAAAACTCTAGCAATCTATAATGGTATTTCAAATTATTCAAATTCAGTTTGTAATTCTATTTGGTTTGAGATAAGTAGTATTGCATGACTCATAGGTTACATGTTCAAAAATGGACTAGTGTGGTCAACTATCTTGACCTGTGACACAAGACATCAGGCTAGCCCTACTTAGATATTACTGGAGCTAAATCATGATCTTTGGAACAACCTTTTATTATTATTTTTTCCTCGCATAGGTCTAAGCAGGCCAAGATCACCTCATAACTTCAAAAGAAAAAGTGCCTGGGGTTTTTTTGCTATGAGTCATGTTTTCTTATAATCTAACTATTCACACAAATCTTCTCTGAACTCTTTCCAAATATCAATCCTTCTTGTACTTCAGGCAAAGGAATTTACTTGAGTATTCTAGTAAAGTTTACTTTGGGAGAAATACATAAATGTTATTTACTCTTTACACTTGCTCAGTAAACCCTTTTTACTAAATTCAAGGGTCTTGTTAGCCTTTCAAAACACAGATTTTCATGTGAAAAAATGATCAGAGTAGGACCATCTCAATGGTTCTTCCCAGAATTACTCTTACATGTGTTAGCATCTCCTCTTCCATTGGTATCATTTATGTCCTTTCTTCTTTAGTCTCCCTCCCTCCCTCCCTCTCTCTCTGCTTGTTCGAATCAAAACACATACCGTTTGCAAGTTTATAGTTTATCAGGCAATCAAGACTGCCCTTTGTCAATAACGTTACTTCTTTATTATTTGCCAGACTGTAGTTCTTCCTGGTAACTGCAAACTTTGTTAATGATATTCTTATATTATCTTCCAGGTCACTGATAAAAACTCATTAAAAGATATTATGAAAGCACTGCCTATGGGACCACACTAAAAGCACACCTGCTTGATGATGATTTTCTCTGACGTCTGTCACTTAGTTAATGGATAATATACATAGTGTTCACTGTGTTAAATTTGTAGCATTTTAGACTTAATAAAATTGTCCTTGATACCCAGTGAACACTTTGACTGAGCTTTGGTTACATAGACTGATATGATTTCCTTTTTCAAGTCAACTTTTAATCTCATTTTTTAAAAAATCATGTTTAGTTGAGAGAACCTATTTAGTGGAAGTCTAGTTTGAATGGCATTCATAATATTTTATTATTTACTGATATAATGTATCTGTTCTACTATTTTGTTTAAGTTCAAGGTCATCCTGATAGAACATCTTCAGGCAATTAATCTTGTTGAACTCATTTACATACTGGCACAACATTAAATTTCTTCCAGTTTCTGAAATTATTCCAATATTTCTAGAGTTATTGAAAATAGCAATAATAGCTTAAAGACCCTTTCAGTCACCTCTAAAGATTCATAACTTTTGTAGTGCTTAAGTCATCATTCATGAACATTTGAATGCTCTTGAAAACCTTACCCAAAGACCTGGGCTGCTGAGGCGCACACAAACTATGAGTAGTCTAGGTGTTATTACCAAAGGAAAATAGTGTGGTGTTTTTATCTTTTTCACTGTATCTTTCTGATATTTTTGTTCCATTCTCTTCTCCTAATAGGAAAATCTTTCAATATTATGAGATATTTGAAAAGAAAAATATCTGTGGTTAAGACACTTAGCTTGAATGGCACAAAAGAGGAAACATAACTAAGTCCCCCAAGGTACTGGTTATGGAATTATTTATAATCCCAGCTAGCAGCCTCTCAGTGTATGCTTGCCTAAATAATTTTGAATGCATAACATTGTGTGAAACCAGACATGCTTTACCAGACCACCCCTGACAAAATGATGCCTTGCCATATAGATCCTAATTTTAAAAATATTTTATTATTTGCAAAGAAAATCTCAAGGAATATTCACTATGAAATCAGGAAGAAGAAGATAGTGAGGGCAGTCTGGCCATGCTTTCACACTGCAGCTGAGGCAAAACTGGTCAAACCTTGACTAAATGGTTGCTATCACTTACTCTTGTTCTCTCTTGTTGAATTTCATCTGTTGGTTCCGTGAGCTGTTTCTGCTTCTCCCCTGGCTTCTGTGGGGGTCAATACAGCAGAATAGGGCAGAAGAAAAGTTGAAGATATGGAAAAGCAGAACAAATGAGAGCTAGTCTATTTAGACACCAAAAAAAAAAAAAAAAAAAAAAAAAAAAAAAAAAAAAAAAAAAAAAAATTTACAACCAACAAAATAAGAACATATTAGCAGGTTTTGAATACAGACTTTACATTTCTAGTTGAATCTGAACCATCATTTATTAACTACATATTAGGCTTAGACTAAAGAACTCCAGGTTGTGACCTAAACTTTCTTTAACTTTCTTTTTTTTTTTTTTTTCTTTGATTATTAGCTGTAGCTAGAATGACCAATGCTTTTTTTATTGTCAGTTACAATGAAGCAACAAGAAATATGGTTTAATATAGTAAGAATTCTAAACTGCAACAAGTTTATCATCTGAGAACATCAATATGAAATGCAGGAGCTATGAAAATATTAACAAATCTTATATCTCAAAATGACTATTTCTTTGTCTTTTACAACTCATTAGCACAATTAAAGCATGGATAGATTTCACAGTTAGATGTGCTTCTAATAAAGAAATGTGCAGTTTAACAAAGAATTGAACTCAACTAGAATAATGTTTCAGAAAACCACAAATAATGTATTTGTTAAAAAGACTTAAAGGAAACAATATATAGTACACTGTTTGCATATTGCTGTGCCAAAACAAACATGACCACATAAATGCAAGACTAATTTGGAGAAGTAGTTTCTAGGCTGTAATTCTGATGGTGAAACCTATGATTATGGCTGCAATCCTGCAATCCCCAGCAGCTGAACTAGGTTTATTCAAGCCAGTAATTGAGTTGGGCATTCCCACATTCTGAATGTTGCTAAATTCTTCTGATTCACCACAAATAAAGTGCCTAAGCTCAGTGTTTTCTACTTTCTTCACAAGTCCATTGGTACCACTCATTTAGTTCTGGACTTGATAACAGCCACCAACTAATGTCTAAAGACTGTGAGTACAGTTTTATATTGTTTGTCATGGTTTTGTCATCTCTAGATGTTTGTTTTCTACTTTGATTCTTTCTCAAGGTTTCCTCTCACCTTAGGTAACCTCTAATGCCCTTTACAATCCCACCTTTCTAGTTTGTGTAAGTTATAATTCTGGTCTCTATTCCCCTACCCCCATGACCACTTACAGTGGCCATAATGCTCCTAATAACAATGTTGTAATCCTAATCTTCCTTGCTTTTTCTCTCCTTTCTTTCTTCCCCAGTGGGAAAAAAAATCTATGAAAACTCACTTTTGGCAAGATAATGCTATGAATCCTGGCTTAATTTTTAATTTCTTAAATATTTCTCTAGTTTCCTTATGTTTGCATATAACATGGTTTGGTTGACTGTTTATTTGGCCCCTAAAGAATGATCTCTAATATTTTCCTTTTTACAATACTCAATAACCTCTAAAATCCCGCAAAGTAAAATTTTAGGCTTGAAATGAAAACTTAGACCATCAGGGCCCTGCATTTGTAGACATTTAGAAACAAGGCCATAACAAAATTTTGAAATACAAGTCATAAAGAGGGGAGTGATGATGTAAACTCTGTACTAGGTCACTGCTGTGACAGAAGACTCCACAGGTGAAAATAGTTGAAAATGTTACTGGCTACAGAGAAAGAAAAGACCAACTCATCCACCTGTCTCTACATATAACAATTGGCCCTATAGTGATTTTAGATGCAAGGGAAAACATTGGTGAGTTGCTCAGATCAACCAGGTAGAGTGTTGGAGTCCAGGGCATTCCTTTGGCTGCCCTGGAGGGTCAGAGACCCCGGCCCAGAGCTCAGAGGGACACTGGCTTTGATCTCAGTCCATGGGAAAGACTTTCTGCACTGCGGGAGGGTTTACAGGCCACAAGAGTGTGAAAGATAGTAGTTTAGCTTATCACAGGGTGAAAAAACAGTAAATTTAAGTTTCTAGCATTGAAGTGAATGGGTGCAAGATGGAGGATTTGGGGCATTGTCTCCTGCTTCTTCTTTCTTCTTCCCTCACTCCATTTCTGCAGTGACGTTGGCACAAAGTAGTTCAAAGAGATTGGGTTGAAGTAGGGATGATCTGTTTAGTATAAGTGATAGGTATTGGCAAGTAATGAGAAATAAAGAATATGCAGCAATTAGTATAAAAGATAAAGACAGCCCTGCACGGGAGGAGTCGGAGTCAGGGAGTCGCCAGATGCCTGAGCAGCTGCAAACATCTTTTGTGGGGCACTGAGAAAATTGTAAAATAAGAACAATAATTGAAGCATGCAACCTTGAAAAATCAGAACTTGAAGACTCCGTCTCTTTCATCCGTTTGGCACAGGGCTTTGCAGAGGGCAAAAAGACTCTAAAACCACCTGAATGTCCGGGAAAGCCCACAACAGTAGAGTCCATAGATGACAATTTATACTTAACCCTCTGAAAACTACACACTTCTGTGGGTTTGCCTTTCTCTCTTATAAACCCCTCTAAAGCTTGAGTCATCAAATCAAAATAAACACAGTTGAAACCAATTAACTGAATTAAATTCTGTGGGTGCCCAATTTTCCCTATTAACTCATTTATTTTTAAAATTTTTCTATATTACTATTTTTAAGTTGATAATATTAAAATAATATTTGTGAGTGATATTGTTTCTTCTGCTGCTCATGGCTTTCCACTGATCGAGCAAGAGTCAGGCATTTTTGGTCGCAAAAATCTTCTCTGTTTCATGAGTTCTTTTCATAACACTCATTCCAGATCCTCATTCCAATAATCTTACTGATGATACAAATATAAAAATGTGTAGATATTTCGCTAGAGGTTAAGAAGTAATTAAAAAATTATCTCTAGTTCTCTACCCAGCTGTTGAAAGTTTGTTCAACACAGACTGAGAAAGAAATAGAAAGGAAAAATTATCTTTGTATAAAAAGTAAAAAAATAATTGTTTGTCAAGACTGCTTTTTGACAGGAGTTGCAAAGCTGTCAGTGACAAGTGAGGATTTTTTAAAAATGATTGAAAGAGATATCAAAAAGATATTAACTATTTGAGTCTTGCTGATTGAATTTCTTGAGAGCTTGAGGGAAAAGAAAAAGGTATATTGTTTTTCTAATATTTGCGAGGCAAATTCCCAAGAGATGGAATTTCCATCAGTATATCAAGAAAGCTAAATGGGGGAAAAAACCAAAAACAAAAAAAACAACAATAACAACAAAAAACCAAACCACAAAACAAAAAAAAAAAAAAAACAACAAACAAAAAACCAACCAAACAAACAAACAAAAAAAACCCCACAACAACAAAAAAAACCCAAACACAAATCCACCCACTTCTTTTCTTTCATTGACTCTACAGTTTTACATTTAGGATTCAATTCAAGTAAGTTGGAAAGCTAGAAATGAAATTGATGAGCTTTAAAATTAGGGCAATATGGCAAAGAAAACCAATGGCCAATGCCCAGCTTACACATGCTATGGAAATTACACACACCTGCCACCATAACAGGGTTCAAAGTTTCTGCTGAATTAATAAGCCAAAAACAGATTATTTCTATAAAGTCTTTTTTATTAATAACACTACAGTTATGAACAAAGATAGCCCTGGGCAATTCTAACCATTATAACATGAATTCCCTACCTGTCATGCAACACTTCAGACCAGTTGTAATATTGTGGTTTGGGATCTTCGTGTCACTGGGTCCTTCCATTGTCTCTAGATGAGCCATTTCCTCTCTACTCTCCAAGGCTGACCTTCTGTTAATGAATGTAGCTTTCTTATTTTTTGGCTTTAGCTGCCTCTGGGCGCTACTTTTCCTTGACTAGGGAAAGTTACACCAGGCAGTCCAAAGTTTCAGCAAATTTACCTATTACTGCTAAGGAAGTTGTGCTAAACAGGTTCTAAGGGAGTAGTATACCAAATCACAGAATAGAGAAGATGAGTAGGAAAATTTAAAACAGTCACAAACAGAAATAATAACTATTTAAATATCAATAAATAATATTATTTAATATGGGAAATAGCCTTGTGCTAGAAGATTCAAATCCATGTTTGCAGCCCAAATTTTGACAGTTGTTTTTGGATATAATTTTTACTGTGGTCTTTATTTTCATGTGTACTTTTTTTCCTTAAGGCTCATAAAAGAACATAGAGTACCCTTCTTGAGAAAGTTGTGATTTTTGTGACAAACTAACATGTTTTTCTTTGTATAAATAGTAATTAAGTGAGCCAGCATGTAGCTTAGAACATTGCCTGATCTTTTTTTCTCTCTGTGTCAATGTATCTCTTTCACAGCAGAGGTGGATTGTTACAACTTACTGAAATCAGGTAGATGTGATGGATTTTATTAAAAAAGAAAAACCAATACACAAACATATACCAGAGAAAAAGCCTGAGTGTACGTGATGTAAGGTAATTTATCTGTGTAATGTAATTTCCAAGTGAAGGCCCACAGTCAGTTTTTTCAAGGAGAGGTAAATTACTCTAAGAATTTGAAGTCTCTAGGAGACTTTTCCTCATATTTTTCACTCTCTACTGAATAAATTTTAAAGTCCACTTCCTCATCTTGATGTTAAGTGCAAAATAAAGTGGGTGGCATCAAAAATAACCATCCAGAAAGAAGTTTTAAAATATGAGCAATTAGTTTTTTCAAATAGCATATCAAACTGCTATGGGTGAGTGGGAGACAGAATATGGATTTAGCTTAACAAAGTCCCATGACTTTGCTTCAGAAGATTAGGGAAACAACTGCCTAGGTATTTTTATCACTGATAATCTAAGTTTTACTAGGTTTTTCTTGTGGTAGACTTAGAACTAAATCTACTTTCATACATTCAGGTAAACAAGGATTTAGTAGATCCATGCTGTATTTAGGCAACAAAAATATGTTTTAAATAAAGAGTGATTTTGGATCATTGAATTTGAAGTAACCAAGATTCAACTGCATTTTATAAGTTTACAGTAAAGCAAGAAGGGACTTTCAGCCCACTCTTAAATGTGTGGTAAAGGTAGGTGTGCTGGTATTTTGTGTCTCTAAAACCCCTCTACTAATGCAAACATAATACATTAATATGTGCAAATCCTTTTTTGATACTTACATGAATATTTGAAGCTTGAAATAAATCTGAAAAAATTCTAATGTGGAAAAAACAGTTCAACACATACTACTGGAGAAATAGACATACAAAGTAAAATTTTCGCTACAGTGCAACATAGCACATTGCTATACATACCTCATGCATGTTATACATGAATTTTAATTTGGAGAGACTTTCAAAAGAAGAAGGAATAAGGCAAAGAAACAACAAATGCTTTCTTTCCCTTCAGCTCTTACACATGACTTAGTTCAAAATATCCATCACTGCACAGAATGACACAGGAATAAGCTCCTTGGCTCTTTTTACTCTACTATAACTCATCTTTGTCAGGAATTTTCACCCCGTAATAACTTAGAGTTTTCCCTTGGCTTCATTCTCACAAACAGTAGCTGGGTAAAATGATTTACTGCATCTACAGAGGCAGCATCAGAGGATGAGATCTCTGTCAGGGCAGTGCTCTGATGAGTGTGACATGCTGATTTCCCAGCACATCTGCCAGCATGAAGGACCAACTCTCCTTTGGTTTGTTCAGCAAAACCCAGTTTGCTCCAGAGTCACTGCAGCACTGCAAAAGTTGTTTACAAGTCCTGAGATAGCGCTGCTATTGTGGGAGCCTTTGATAGATGCTGAGTGTGCCTTTATGGATCCTCACCTTGGCTTTTTAGAGGTATAGAAGTATGAGTGTTTTTGCTGCATTACTGGTGAGCTCATTTACTAGACATGACATTTAACTTCATCCATTTTGTGCACAGCCATCCTTGATTGACCCTGATCCCTTTGCTGGGCTCTACCTTCACCCAACCCATGGCCCAGGACCTGCTCTGCCCATGCCCGACTGTCCTCTGCACATCTCCAGAGCTTGGTCTGCCCTGACACCTGCCAGCAGTTAAAAGCAAAATAGTGGAAGATGCTGTGCTGTAGAGAAGTGAAGTTAGAAGCTGTTTGATAGAATACTTGATTTGGATAGTGCTCGAGAAAAAAGATGCTTAGGAGAAAATATGGTTGAAAGTAGTCACCAAATCACTGGGCTTTAGCTTCCTCCATGAAAAGTGGGAGAAATATGCTCATAGTTTTTTGCATTTTCTCTCCCCTTGCCCATACATGCTGAAGTCTGTTTGGTGTCATTCTTACTGCCTGACTTTAATTGCGGCACTAATGTCAAAGCAATGGCCAACAGCACTTTCACTCTGTCAGCCACTGTGTGTAAATTCTATCAGAGCCCATAAACTTATGGGTGTCTGGTATGCCTAAATATTCCTTGACCTCATCCTCTTCCACCAAAGGTACATCTTGCACCAGATTATTCTGCTGATCTCTGGAGCCTGGGATTCCTGAAGAACAGTTTTGCTAGTAAAGGCTGAAGCAAAGAAGGCTTTCAGTACTTCAGCCATATTCTGTGTAATCAGATCCTCTTATTCAGCAATGTGCCCCCATTTTCCATGTCACTTTCTTTTAGTCACCCACATACTTACAGAAGCCTTTCTTGTTGTCTTTGACATTCATTAGTAGGTTCAATTCCAAATGGGCTTCAACCCTGGATGACTGAACCATGTCTCTCTGTATTCCTCCTAGATACCTAGCCTTGATTTTACATTCTGTGTGCTTCCTTTGTGTGTTTGGATTTGGTTGGATGTTTGTGTCTGAGTTTGACCATTTCAACAGATAATCTTTTTGAAGAACTCCGCCAGTATGAATGGGAACTGTCCTGTCACAAAACAAAAATTTGTCAGTTCAGGAAATTGTGTAGCATCTTTATTGGGACCACAAATCATTAGAGAAATTTAGGTATTATTTACAATAATATATATTTTAGTTATGAGGAACAGAGTTTGTCAAATATCAATATCAAATTATAACATTTTCAGAACAAAAAGCTAAACAGGACAAAGCTAAAACTTCACATTGTCTTTCCAACTGGAACAGCTGTCTGAAGCATTAGAAACATGGAAGAGAGGAAGTAAAAGCATATAAGTTTTAGCTGAGAACTTCTTCTAGAGGAACATATTTAGTTTATTGTCCCCTTTAGGACAAAGCTCACTTTTCATTTGATGCCCAAGACTTTCATCATACTGGTTTAAGCTGTAGAATTTACCTTGTTACTGTTCTAGTCTGACATGGGCTCCAGTTTTGCTCCTTTACTGTTTTTCTTGTGCTTTATTTTTTTAAGAAATTGTTCAGCTCTGTTGTTAGAGTGGGTTAACAGCGTCTAGGGACTTCTGCAGCCTGGGGACAACTTCCTTCTGGTGAAGTCTGATATCTCACAATTTTTCATCTGGAATATCTATGAAAATTTGTCACAAAAGACTGAAGTAGGGAAAATTATTTCTTAAAATTCTTTCAACAATAAACTTAAACCATTATGCAGACATCAATTTAGGACTTTCGTCAGCAACTAGACATTGCTTTTTCAAAGTAAATTATCTTGATTTATTGTTTATCTCACATTAGTGTTTTCTATTTTTCTGATATTGATTCATTGTCTGGACAAAAAAGAAAACTTCTAAAGGGTTTCAATGTCTTTCAGCAATGTCACAATTACACAAATGACAATGAACCATCTTGTTTGTTTGCATGACATAATCTTGACTAACTAATAACAAATTTGGACTGATAGCCATATAGTTCATTCTTGATATCACTAGCCATGAATTTTGGACTTTGCCCACTTTATAGGAAGTAAAATGGTAGGCCCATTGTTTCTCTTTCTGTATGTGACAAAAATGTAAAATACCTGTTTACATCATTCCAAGGACTGAGCACTACAAGGTGCTTGAATTACAAACTTCAGGAAAGTAGAAAAATGCCTTAGAAGAGTTAAACAGGTACTCATTCTTAGATATCTTAACATAATCTTTTTTTTAAAAGACTACATGATAAACTCAAACCAAGAAAAAGTTGTTGGGGGTGATGTTTTATAATTTGCCTTTTTTTTTTTTTTTTAATTTTATGTATGGGAAATCAAAGCAAAAAGGAGGCAAGAGCATTCTGACATTTGAATAACAGCCTGTTTCTGACAAGAAATGGTATCACCTTCCAAGTGAGAAAGCAGCAAGAATTGCCCTAAATTCTCTTGAGGGATGTGGTTCTGCATTTGAACCTAATCAGACTGTGGGATGAGGAGCTGCTACTCAGATTCTAAAGGACAGATTCTTTTCTTCCCAGGTTAGGAAGCAGCAGAAATGGAACAAGGCATACTGGCAATTGGTATTAGCAGCTCAGTTTGCTACATGAGCATAAACTGCCTATAGCACAACTCAGGAACTCAGGAATGCTGAGCATTCATAATTAATGGAAAAAGTTCTTTAGAGAAAAAAAGAAATATTCAATAACAAGCAATTGGATCAATCGTGCAAGGACACATTCAGGGTGGGGCTTTTTCTAGTCAATCAAAACCTGTGAGTTCAGCAGCTTTATGTTTAATTTCCGCCTCAAAAGGCAATTGTGGTTGGAACTTCTAAATTATCTTCTTAATATCTACTTGAATTTCTATGTCTATCTAACTAGTTTATAACTTTCAGTTGTCAAGAATACGTTAATAGACATGAGAAGATCATGCAAAGGCCTTTAAAGACATTTTTGACAAGTTATTCTTGTCTCTTTGATAAAAGTGGAATTATAATTGTGAATGATATTTATTGCAAGCTGCATAAACTACATGCACTTTGGAAGAGATTTTACCCCTCAGGTCCCACATAGTTCTATAAGAGATGTATTCAGCTGGTTAGATTTCCAAACAACATTAGTAATTGTAAAAGTTTCACTGATGTTGGTACCTTAGCCTGAGGTTTTGCTCTCTGTGCAAAAATGTTGCAAAAAGCCTTAAATGCAGAAGGCCTGTCAGGGCAATTAAAATAGTTTAAGTACCTTGATAACTTGCATAGCTGATAGGAGGAAGTCAGACACTTGAAAGAACTAGAAAGCCTGCACCCTAAAGGAAGGCTTGTTTGGACTTAGCCAGTAAGAACTGTCAGGCACAGATCTGTGTCTTCACTCAGAATTCAGAACATGAAGGGTTTTTTCTTATTTTTTTGTCATTCCAAATTGTTTCATGTGGGCTTATACTTTCTGAAACAGTTTTTATGGAACACAAATGGAAGGCCTGTCCAAAATTACAAGGAGCCACACACCTTTTACAACTGAATGTTACCATGCTGGACATTTGAATTCAGCTCTCATTCAGATTAATTTCCCTCCCTTTATTCCCAGGCAATGCCTCTATCACCAAGCCATAAGTTAGTCCAAACAGGGAAGCACTTCACTGCTCTCAGCAGTGTGGTTGTGGAACCAGTGACAATGGTTCTGGGCCAGCGTGGATAAAGCAGTGGGAAACAGTGGAATATGACTGCTTCTCCCAGTAGGTTGCTTAAGAGTATTGAGCTGGCAGGTGATAAATCCGGCTTCAGATCTATGGAATCAGTATTATTACTGGTTTCACCCTGTCCTGGCAGAGAACCAAGACCCTTCCTTTTGGAAAGCTAGGGGCAGTCTGCTGCTCATTCCTTCTTAACTCAATAGCTCTCAAGTTCCTCTGTTCACAGCAGCAGGTGTTTAACTGGTGGAAGAAGAATACAGCTCACCAGAATACTAATAGCATCTTTGGTGTGTTGGAAATTTTGCAAGAATCTCCCCGAGGTGGTGAGTGAGTTCAAAAAATCATTGCCAATACTCCATGTTAATGTTCATTAACAGCTTTCCTTGTTGTTTTCTTCGTGGTGGATGCTTTCTTTGCTCTTGTTGCTGTCCAAACCACTCTGACGTGATTCTTCCTCTCCTGCACAAAATCACCTGGATAGAATGATGTCCTGGTATGGTTACTTCTCAGTTTCTCTTCTGAGATTCAGGTGGTTTTAGAGTCTTTTTGCCTTCTGCAAAGCCCTGAGCCAGACACAAGAAAGAGACGGAGTCTTCACGTTCTGATTTTCAAGGTTGAGTGCTCTGTTTATTGTTTCTTATCTTACAATTTTCTCAGTGCCCAACTAAGATCTGTGCAGCTGCTTGGACGTCTGATGACTCCTCCTGCACTGGGCTGTTGCTATCTTTTATACTAATTGTTATGTGTTCTTTATTTATCATTATTTGCCAATACCTATCACTTATGCGAAAAAGGTCATCCCTACTTCGACCCAATCTCCTTAAACTACTTTGTGCCACCGTCACTGCAGAAAATGGAGTGAATGAAGAAGAAAGAAGCAAGAGACAACGCCCCAAATCCTCCATCTTGCCCCCATTCACTTCAATGCTAGAAACCTAAATTTACTGTTTTTTCACCCTGTGATAAGCTAAACTACTATCTTTCACACTCTTGTGGCCTGCAATCCCTCCCGCAGTGCAGGAAGTCTTTCTCATGGACTGAGATCAAAGCCAATGTCTTCCTGGGCTCTGTGCCAGGGTCCCAGACCCCTCTGCCCAGGTCTCTGACCTTCCAGGGCAACCAAAGGAATGCCCTGGACTCCAACAGTTACTCTATGTGGTATAAACATAGTCTTCTAGGAACTACAGGTATGTGGTCATGGGAAACTGTTGAAATCAGTTGAAAACATTACACTTTTTCATAAAGGTGTATCTTTCACATGACAGGAGAAATTGCTAAAAATTAATCTTTCTATGGCTTCTTAATTGCAATATGCTACCTGTTCACCCAGCTTTTCTATTTGGTGTGTTTGGGTTTTCTTTCTCAAAGTCTGGGAGGACTGAGAAGAAACTGAGTAAGAAAATCTAAGCGTTTATCACTTTTGTGACTTACATAGGGCATATCCTGAGTTAAGAATAGCTGTAGAATTCCCCATGAGATTAGGCGGCCACCGATGGCAAAAGTAAGAGTCTGGCTCTCCAGCACTGGGTGGGATATTACAGCTTTTATTCTCAAGTCCTGCTCTGCTTGCTGGAGACCTTTCCCGGTGACTTGCCAATGCCGGAGTGTGCTGGCCCTCCCTGGCCATGGCTTTTTCTGCAGGGGGCAGGGCCCAGCGGCAGGGCCCAGAGGCACCACCCAATAAGGGAGAAGCGGGAGGGGAACAGGGTTAGGTTACATTTCTGTGTGGGGAATGGGCGCTGCTGGACAAGGACAGATCACATAATACATAGAAAAAACATTACAAATCTGATGAAATATAAACCCAATTAATGCATTACAACAAATAGCCAATAAGCTGAGGCTATGGCTTGCATTTAGCCCTGAGTGAAAAATTCTCATGGTAAGCCAAAACTTGAAGTGTTTATAAGGCAAAGATATACTCTGTATCATTAGATAAGTGAAGATTTTCAGGCACTAGCAAAATTCTATGAGGCCTCTTAAAATGTTTAAGATGTTTAAATGAATATGCCTTTTCAGTTGTATAATCTACCATATAATTGCCAGAATCATTAGAGCTTTACTGAAGAAATGTGATCCATAGCGTCACAGCAGGACATCTAAATGTGATAGAAGATGTGATAATGAGATAGGCCTAGTCAAGTATCTTACTAAGCAAACAACAAGCTAAGTCAGTAAAGCAGTCTGTTTGCAGGAAAACTGTAGGTGGTGGGCATGAAGGGGAAATAGAGGGCTTTCAAGGTCAAGGCAATCCATAGTATAGTGAGCTCTTTACTCAACTGTCTTTTGTTTCAACCTCAAATATGGAAGCAGAGTGAAGCCAAAGTTAAGTAACAAGGTCATTCTGAGACTCAAATGTATGATGGCTTGGCAATCATTAAATATAAAAATGCACTGGTAAAAAGAATCTTTTTAAAGAGCAACGTCAGAAAAGTGTACAATGGAATATATTTACATAGCAAAGAATTTACCAGGTGGAACTTCAACTAAACCAAAGAACAAAAACAAAGACCTGTTAAATGTTTTGACATAATGGGTTAGTTTGCGTTAAATAGCCCATATATCCATCATGTTTGTGGGTATAATGTGTTTCTGCATACACTGTCTACAATCACTTAAAGACTTTGCAACAAAAACTGACTTCTTATATTCCTAGAGAAGCAAGAAAATAAATAAGATACATTCATTTCTAAATTTGTGAACAGAAAATCTGGCTGCGTTTTGGAGGCAGAATAACTAAAACATTATTTTAAAATTAATAATAATATTTTTAATGTTGGCATTTTTGCCCCAATAAAATAAGCATTTCAAATTTCAGTTCATGATTAAAAATTGGCAGACTGCACAAGGCAGACTGAGTGGCTCCACTTCAAACAATATAGTGAAAAAATATTTAAATAATATCATATTTAAGAACTATATTTGGTATAAACTCTGCCATTGTAGAGATTGGCTATGTACCCTGTGGCCTTCCCCAAAGTTCTTGAACTTGATTCTGATAATCAGACCAAAAGTCATGAGACACTATAAGAATGGAGAAAATAACAATAGTCAAAAGTGATGCCATTCCTGCATCTTGGAGGATGATCTGAGTACTCGTATGGGGTATTTCTTCCTTCCTGGAGGTTAGCATGTCTAATACAGGAAAGATTATTTCAAAACAGCAATCTGATCCTGCCATACTCAGTGAATAATCCCACTGTAGTCACAACATATGTTCTCTCCTGTCCAAGAGTGGGCAAGAAGAGGCAAATTCAGGAAATGACACCTGCCCCCACACACTTCACACACCCCCCTCAGCTTGACCTGATCTTTCCAATGTTCCAAGGGTACAGCTGGAGTACAAAATTCTTAGGTAGATGTCACAAGTAAGTGCCGCAGCCCAGAAGCTCAGGTTTCAGTCTGTGGACTCATGGATTGCAAACCAATGTGAATATTTTACTATAGTTTGGTTGAAGCACCTACCTGTTGCATACCCCTGAAGCTAGGATGTCACTTGCAAATATATTCCTGCTGTTCTAAGAGGAATTGGAAAGGAGTGTCAGAAGCCAGGGGCTAGTTTAGTCATTGCTACACTTATGGAATCACAGAATGATTTGGGTTGTAGGCACCTTTAATGATGAATTAACAACTCTGCCATGGGCAGGGAAACCTCCTACAAGACCAGGTTGCTCAAAGCTCCATCTGGCCTGGTCTTGAACATTTCCAAGGGTGAGGCATCCACAGATTCTTTTGGCAACCTGTTCCAATACCTCACCACCCTCACTGAAGAATTTCTCCCTAGTGTCTAATCTGTATCGACACTCTTTTAAATGCATTACTCCATGTGATTTCAGGCCTTGGTTAAAAAAAAAAAAAAAAAAAAAAAAAAAAAAAAAATCTCACTGTCTTTCTTGTAGGCACTCTTTAAGTACTATAAAGCTTCTCTGAGGTCTCCCAGGAGCCTTTTCTTCTCTAAGCTGAATGAGCCCAACTCTTTCAGCTTTTCTTCATAGGAGAGGTATCCCAGCCTTTTGACCATCTTTATGATCTTCTTCAGGCACTTGAGCTGGACACAGCACTCCAGGTGGGGTGTCACCAGAGCAGAGTGAAGGTAGATAATCACCTTCCTTGACCACCTGGTCACACTCCTTTTGATGTAGCAGGACACAGTTTGCTTTCTGGGCAGTGAACACACATTGTTGGGTCATGGCCATTTTGTCATCCACCATGTCCAAGTCCTTCTTCACAGGACTCTAAATAAGTTCATCTTCCAGTCTGTATTGATATTGAGGATTTCCCTGGCCCAGGTGCAGAATCTTGTGCTTGGCTTCATTCTTCAGGAGGTTCAAATGGAACCACTACCCAAAGTCATCTGGGTCCTTCTGCATGTCATCCCTTCCTTCAAGTGAATCAACTGCACAACACTGTTTGGTGTCATTTGCATATTCAGAAGTATTCTGCTGTTGGTTTATAGATACAAGATATGAACCATTCTTAAAGCAACAAACCATTTGCAAGAAGAGAAATATATGGTTAAAGTCTGCATGAATTGCAATAGTAATTACAATATTTTGAATTAGCTTTTCTGGTCACATGCTGAAACTAGCTACCAAGGAAATAATTCATCAAATTTTAAACTACCATCAACAAAGAGCACACAGCTGACATTTTACAAGTATTAAAGGAGAGTACTCATACAGTACAATACTGAGATTGTTAGGAGGCAAGTTACAAGGATTGATTGGGGACTCCTTATCCAGTTTGCAGCTGGTGATTACCTTCATTTTCATCCCATCTTCATAACTCATATAACATACTAAAAACCTATAGCCTGGGTATGTAGCAAAATGATAGACTGAAACAAAGGCTTTCCCTGCTCTTTCTTTTTCAGTCTCTGAGAGAGTGATTACTGCACAAGTATGTGTCGAGTGCTTTTGCACTTACTCAGAACATATTCATATTCAGACATTTCAGTCTTGTGCACTGAAATAGTTTATCCTCTGTGAGAGGTTTGAATGTAATTATATAGAACACACTGTAAGACATCTACCTGAAGAATAGGAAATTAGGGTCGTATGTATTTTACTATTTTGTGATGTCTGCACTTGGATTCTGTATTTGGATTTGCAATAATATATTCTTCTATACGCTCTTCAGACACTTTGTGTTTAATAATTATATGCCGAAATGTCTCTTCTGTTACTCTGAGTTTCTACTGACTTAAAAGTTTAGCTTTGAAGCCATATTATTGATACTGAGTCAGGTCCATGCAACATAGTGCCCTAGATCCATCCACACATACTGTAATAGCTAGTCAGCATCTATATCTAGGTCATGAAATTTCAAGGATTTGGATGGAAAGTACGGTACTTGCGCAACTATGCTCAAAATTGCCAAGTCCAGATAAAGTATTTCAGTGCTGGCTGTCCATTTTGGTGTACGGGCTTCACTGCAGAGGATTGGAAGCTGCAGAAAGGCTCAACTGTTTCAAGGAGCTTCACATATGCAATTTGTGTGAGGCATGGTGAAATTCACTGTTTACTGAGTTCATTTCTACAAACAAGCCAGTGCTTGACCATAACTGGACTCCTTTACATTCCTGGACTCCTTTACAAAGTTGAGACTAGAGTTGTGTAGCCAGAAATAGTCCTCATTCAAAAAATTGGACAAGTCACATATGTGGGGAGATTTTTACTATTCTGAAAGTACTCAGTTTCCCAGGCTGACTAAAGCTTCAGAAAACAGGCAAGGAGGTAGGCACGTCTCTGGAGCAGAAAAAGAAAGAAATTGTTGCACCTAGAGAGACATTTAAATTTACTTACTGGCCACTGGGGATTTTCTCAGGAAAAGCATTCATTTGCCAATCCATAGGAGTGTAGGAGTACAACAGCATTTCAGATGTACCATTGCATCCTGTCCATCTTCTAATTGATTTTGTAGAAGAGGACTCCCGTACAGATACCATATGATACATCCTGGCCACAGACAACTGTCACATCTTTGTACATTTTAAATGACACTAGATGACAGTGTTTAAGCAAGTGAATCCCAGCCAGTGTAATATTTTACTTGTTTCCTTGCATTTCATCAAAATTTTGGTATCACTGATTTTTAATTTTAGGGGACTGACTCAGGATGCTTGAACCTCTGCCAGTAACTTTTAATTCATTGTGTAAATCTTTGAAACTATTTTCATTGTGTGGACAGATTTTCTGCTTACTAACCTGGTTGGATACTGATTAAAAAAAAAAAAAAAATCAGCATCTCCTTGTGTTGCAGAAGGCTAAATATTCTTTCCCACTGAGTAGTCCCATCATTGTCTTTACAGCTCCCAGGGTTCACTCAAGAATGCATTTAAAGGAAACAGTACACACACAAGAAAAAGCAGCTGACCTGCTGTTTGACACTGCTTTCACAAATGAATGGTGAGTGTCTCTGTAAAAGGGAAAAAAAATGCTGATTGCAGTACTGTTAAAAAACAAAGGAGAATGAAAAAAACCATGAGTGTCCCTTGGAACAAACTCATTGACATTTTTATCTGTGATATGTGAACTTGCATAGAAAAATCTGCTATTTTGCAGCTTTCTTAAAAAAAAAAATAAAAAAAGAGCACCATTTGAGTATTTTGATTTACTAGCCTAATTTGTGGCCACAGCAACTGCTACTATCAGCTGTATTTATGGTAAATCTAATACATCACCCAGAAACTTATAAATGTCAGCACTGCAGCTCCCTCTAATAGAAGTTTTTACTGATGGAAGACCACAGACTAATTACACAACCCAGTTTTTGCTCTTATTCATCTAAGATAGAGTTGCAAACCACCCAGCTACTGAGACCAGTGAATAGTTTAAAAATGTACTTCAAAATTCATGTGTGGAAATATCATGTTTTTCCCAGCACTTTTGAGATTTATCACCAGTATTTTTCTCCATCTACTAAGAGATATTAATGACAAAGTTTAAAAAATATTTTAATAGTGTTTACAGTTCGACTGATCTGTTGTAATATCCCCTTTTGATGCTATTCAAATAAACATTATAAATATGTTTGCTATTAACATATGGTGCTGATACAAGAAGACTTAATTCACTGTGTTATTTATGCAGCAAAACGTCCTAATGGTTCCCAGACCAAGATGAAAAGCTGTTGTGGCACCATCCGTGTATTAGATAATGTCTTGGCACTTTCCCTATTATACTGTTATAAATAAATGCAGCAATTAAACCAGGGTGCTGCCTGGTGCTTTAAGATGCATTTTTGTTTTTTCCGTTTCCAGACCACATCCACCCCCTGCTGGCAGGAGGCTTCTTTACACAGGTCCAATGGAGAAATAAAGCCAATAAAAAGCACAGGGGTTGATTTAAAGCTTTTGAAGCTAATTGATGAGTTCTAATCAAGCTGGCAGGTCCTTGTAGTGTTGCACTGGTGACATATAAAGGAGCACTATCAAGGGATCTACCCAGCCATTAGATAAATAAATGAGCATGCCTTAGGTAGATCTTACTTCAGAGAAAAAGAAAAAAAAAAATCATTCTCTCACACTGTTTTTATCTGCAGCACATTTCCATTATTTCTCTCTTTTTGCCTTCCTCTTTTACCTCTCTATGTGATATTTCATCTCTCTCTATTCTTGCCTTTCAGAAAAGCAGAAATAAACAGGTTCAAACCAGCTGTGAAAATGAATTTTCATTATATCTTGCAGCTATCCAACATAAATATTAAACATGTGAAACAAGAAAAATTTCCATCATGGTGTTATGCTAAAGACATGGCAAATGAGCAGGTAACCATGTGTGATAAGTTCTGGTATCAAATGTCTTGTGCGAATACTTGAACCCTGTGGTAAGCCCTGAGGTAAACAGCAATGAAAAACATTCCTGAAATGAGATAATATGCAGTCATTTACCCAAAACCATAAAAGCAGTTTCATATACTTTATTCCATTCAGGCTGGTGCTACCATTTCCTGATTTACATGAGCACCTCCTAAAGGGAATATTTCATGGTCTGTTTCCCAAGACCCAAGGATCAGCTTGTGTTCAGCTGGCTACTTCCCTGAGGTGCATGATCCCATCCTGGGGGCCTTTGTGTCCTGGCCATCATGCTGATGGGGAGAACTGGACCCAGTGGAGGCGTGGGATGCATCTTGCAAATGAAGACCTAGCCAGGAGAGTTTTAGGCCAACATCTGAAGAACTGGGAACCAGGTGTTGATGATCAGATGGTCCTGCTGGGTAGAAAGGATGTGTGTTGCCATGAGGAAGGTAGTAAGCATTAGGGCAATGAAGCAAGGTATTATCAGTGTGATCAAAACCATGCCCTGTGCTTCTGTATTAGGACTGAAAGATGCAATCTGAATTAGCATTAACCCAAAAGGGACAGGGAGGAAGGGCAGGTATTATTTATGATGTCCTCCAGCTTATGGATTCCAGACCTTTCCATTATCATACTCTTGCTGAAAGCCCCAATTTCACTTCTGTCAGCACTTTCAGGCTCCCTGCACCACACCACGCACACAGGCTCTCAGATGCACAGACAGGAAATATTTTCCCAAGGCTGAAGATGTGGGATATATTTATCACAAAGGTGTGTTGCTATTTAGTGAAAGTTTCACTTAATTAGGCCAGAGAGCAAGAGGAGTTGAGCTGGGACAATACAGGTTTTAAATGAGTGCATAATTAGGGAACATAATCTCCAGAGCTAGGACAGGTATTTAGATTTTTTTCATGTGCTGAAGCTTGTGCTTTGTTCACGCAACCAGTTTTAGTCTGTCTAAACTAATGACAGAGTGTTAGCACATGATAGCACGCCACTTTCCTTTTGTTTGACAAGTATTTCCAAATGTACCTAAATCACCAGAGAACTTTTAATTCAAAATTTTGAATTTTGCCATTTCATGGAATATCAACTGAATGTTTTTATGGATCTGATCTAGGGACTCATCTAAAGATACACAAGCCTCCCACTTTTGGCAATTTAATTAAATCATCCATAGCTTTAGTTGCTGCCTTCAGCTACAACCCCCTCTTTTCCTTTTCAAATTTCATTTGGATAAAGCACATTTCCTTACCACTTGTTTATAGATAGATCTGGTTGGAATTAAAAAATGTGCCCTTGATGAAGGATATCTGTTTTAGCAAAGCACACACATTTGGGAGGATGTATGACTCTCAATAAAACTCATCATTTAATATTTTTGTAGGGCAGAACAATCTATCAATTTTTCACCAGAAATTTAGTAACCAATGCAAAGAAATACCTACCTTTAAAAAGAAAAATAATAGCATTTTTGGCAGTGACATTTTATTAAAATGCCTGACATTTCTTGATCCTGTTCTAAAGTAAAACATAATGTAACAAGATATCCTGAAAGATACCAGAAAAAAAGTTCTTCCGTTATGGCACTTCTAAATAATGATATTCCCTAAAAAAATAAAACACTGACTTCTATGTTCTCTGTAGAGCATTTATAAGGATTTAAAAATGCAGAGGAAAAAGAAAGCTGCAAAGTCATGAAAAGGAATATGACAATTATGTGCGAATATGTTTGTCCTTATTATTTACTAATGATGTTTCTAAGGTTCTGAGTTTGTCTACAGTTGGCTAGAGAAAAAAACACAGACCCAATAACACAATACATGTATCTTGGCTGCCTAAAAGTTAAATATCTAGTTTTGAATTAGTTATTTCCACAGCCAACAGAGTGAACAATAATCAATGCTAAGGCATTTATTACTATTATTATTATTATTATTATGCAATTCAGATCACTATTTGCATAAGTTATCTTAGATGAGTGAAAATATTTATGTCATCTTAAAAATAGTGTCCAGAAGGCCCGAGAGAACAGCTGGGTCTTGTTTCTTCTGCTGTGCCATCTGTATTTTCATTTTCCTAAAATAAGCTGCACTTCATTGCCGCCTTTAACATCTTTAAGCAGCAGAAATCAAGCTGCTTCCCTCCCTCGTGCACCATCCTGCATAATTAAAACCTACTTATTACCAAAAATCACAGGTATATATCAATATATAGAGATGTTTGGTTTTTTCTCTCCTTTTCCCTTAGACTTTCGTTCCAGCGCCCCAAAACAGAGCCCTTCATTTGTACCCACTCTACTACCTAGATCTGCTTTTCTTTTCCATACAAATCTTCACAACTCAAGCACCTTCTTGTAGAGGAAACTGGCAGAGGTTTTTCTGCATTCAAGTGGAATCCAGGTATGGAGCAATCTGTCACTGGAATAAGATCGAGATTAAAATTTTTACCTTGAAAATGTCAAAGCTTGTTTGTTATAGTGTATCTCTTCATATTATCCCAACATATGAATTTGCTTAATTCATACCTGGGGATTCAATTCAACTAACCTTAATCATCACAAAGGCAATACCAATCTATGACAGTTCTGTCAAATTTATTCTGCAGTAAAGAGAAGATTGTCACCTTCATAGCAAGATTCCTGTTGTCCCAAAAGAGATATCTGATATAGGTGGGATGAACTGTCCTACAGCCATGCCTCTTTTCATTGACTATAAGAGAACCCCGACAAAAGTAAGGCAGACAGGTTTCAGATAGATTAAGTAGAACAAATCATGAGAGAGAAGTGTTACAAACCAGTAGGTTGGTATAAGGAGCCATGTTTGAAACTAAAGATTAGATGACTCTATCCTATCTATCTATCTATTATCCTATCTATCTATCTATCTATCTATTAGATGACTTCTATCCTTCATTTCAAGAATACAGACATACTGAGGGAACTTCAGGAATCTTGTGCAGCATGACACAAAGAAAATAGGGTCTGCATTACTTACTTTACCCCACACTAGCTGTGTTTGTTGCAAGGGAAATATATAAAATTGCACTTGCAATTTCTCAGTGCTATTAATGTAAAATCCTTTCAAATGCAAAGTTTAATTAGATTTTAGTTCTACTTTCAGACAAATCTGTGTCTTAACTAAGGGCCTGGAGCAAAGCTGTGTTTAAAAGTCTCATAAATCACCCTGTAGTGCTGGGGTGATGTTCTGCTCATCATGCAAGTGTTCTGGACTCCACATTTCATGCAGAAACAATTTTCCATCACATAATTTCTCTGTCCACTTCCTCTCCCTCCACCTATTCTCCCCCTTCCCAGCATGCAAATTTTCATTGAAGAGGTAGGTAGGCAAGTGGGGCAAATATATGGTTGATGTTTTATTGAAGAGCAGTTGATCACAATAGCCTTTGATTAATTCCCTCCTACCTGTTACAGTAAACAGGGCACACAGAAATTTATGTGCTATTATTCATATTATTTCACATTTGAAAATGCATTATTTGCTGAGGGCTTTTCTCTCTGCAGCTTGCCTGCAGATTTGAGATTTGGCTTTCTACCAAAATCATATTGCCTTTGTCCTTAGGCAACAGCATAAAAATTGAAGTTAAACTAATATCAATTCTCTTTTGACCTTTTGGGCTCTGTGCTACTAGTTAAGTGCTATATTGTGTCGCACTGGGGGAGGGTAGAGTGATTTAGCATCCAGAAATGGAATCCAGAGGGAAAACCTTTGCTGGAGATTAGAGAAAGAGAGAGCACTAACAAGCACAGTGAAGTCTTAATTATAGAGACATAAATCTGCCTTTCTGGGTTGTGAAGTTTGTGCCTCTCCTGAGTATTGATTTTGGCTTCTCCACTTGGCTCTTCCAGCTCTGCTCTTGGTTTTTCACCAGAGAACTCTCCAAAGATACTAGGAAGAGATTTGTACATGACTGAAGGTAAATCTGGAAAGGAAGTTTCCCAACCTGAGTTATTCTAGATGAATGGGAAGAGTATGTGTACTGCATCATGCCTTCACGAATTAGAAAGTAAACCATTCCAATACTACATGTGTGCCTGTGTGCATGGCCACATCAGTTTGGACAAGGTTCAGTAAGTGGCAAGGGCTTTTCACTGATACGGCCTTTGTGAAAGTGGGTAGTGAATCCATGCTCCTTTGACAGCTGGTCTCATGTGGGAACCCTAAAAATCCCTTCAGGGAAACTTCCAGGCTTTGCCCTGGAAAGACTTACCACAGAATTTTCTCTGCCTAGGCTGAAAGAGAAGACTTCTTTCTCTGTGTCTTGCAGAACTGCAGCCAATCTACTCTGGATTGCTTCCTTCATTGGTCCCTTAACCCTGCCCTCACCTATTGTTCATCCCTCATACCCCTCTATAAGTTGTCTTGCCCTTTGTACCACCCCTGTGCCCTCAGATCATGGGCCACTGACCCCATACTTAACTCCTGAGCAACACATGGTCTGCATCTTCTGTCCGTGATCCCTTTGGCATGCTGAAATAAACCTTGCTGGAAAATATACAGGAGGCCCTTCTTGTCTTTCCTCTGCTGAGGCATGTATGTGTGCACGAACTTGAAATGGCTGTTCCTGTGGCCAGCTCTGAGCAGCTTCTGAAGGAGACGCTTCGAGATGGTAGCAGCCTGTCACTGTGAAACACAAAGAAATCACACGAAGACAAGAGATTTCTGCAGAGGTTCTTCTGATCCAGCTTCCAGCTGAAAGGGTGGAGAGAAGAGACCCCTTTGTTTATTCTTTTACTTTTATACATTTGTGGGTCTAGCAGAAGATTGGCTTTTTGGGGTTTCCACCCCTCAGCCTCAGTGGCCAGACGAATTGTCAGTTACAATTGTTTTCAGGTTAGAAATATGCAAACAAAGGACAAAGAATGAAAAACAAAGGGTTTGTTTATATTACTTCTGTGGGAAAGGTAGAAAAACTGCTCTAATATTCTACAGTAACTAAAAGATCTGACTCCATTTATGAAAATCCAAAGGCTAATAAAAAACTCAGAAAAACCAGGGTAACAGCAGCCTTTTACGGTCCTGTCACAATGCTAGTCTCATGCCTAAGTTCTCAGTGCGGGACTTGGGACAATTCTGTCTATACTGCTTGTAGGAGCAAGTTTAAATTAGCAGGTACTTTTTTTGACTTCTCCTTGCCAGGTGAGGCAGACAGGTAACCCCAAGGCACAGGGAGAATGGCAGTCACTGTGCTTGCTCTGTGGACCATCCGCTGGCTGGAATCACTCTGAGACTCGAGGCTATGCTACCTTTATGTTTAAAGTAAGCAACTTGAGCCCCAATGGTGGTGTCCTCTCAGTGTCCCCAGTCTTACTTGAGCACATTTGGTCCTCTTGAAGAAGAGCTGTGTGCAGTTTGCTGTGCAGTGATTGTGACTTTCCCGCTTCTCCTTCTCCACAAGGCTTACTGAGCCAGGCCTCAGTATGGTCAACACTTGACCACTGCAACCACTTGAAATTAATTTTGCCTCTAAACTGTCAAATAATTTTTGTTGCCTTTCACATTTATGCCGGTAGAGCTTTGCTTGCCTTGATGTTTGCAAAACGTGCTGTACAAATGGGATGCCAACAGAAGTATAAATAGTTTCTTGAAAATTTCTCCTGTTACTTACCCAGACCTAACAGTTGTGAGCTAATTTATGTCAGATTTGGCACTTGAGTATGTCAGGTAAAAGGCTCTCTGTAATTGCTGAGTGTAAATACCAATGGTGAACAAGAAATATTTAATATCATTAACAGAGTTGTAACTATATGAAATAAGATTAAAGTAAGGAAGATACAATTTTCATCTGAGAAGGATCTGTAAGTAGTAAGCACCTCCTAGAGGAGGTATTTGGTGCATTTTAAATTACATCGGTCACAATAATTTTCTTAACTGTTTAGTCATGAGTAAGCTTAAAATGTTGGAGACATGAACTACATAGTTATAGACTGCATAAAAATAAAGAAGAAATTAGACTGTCACTCAGAAGAGAAAGACTTTTTTTATCCTCATGGAACTTCTGTTCAATGTAAAATGAAAAGCTGAATCAAGATCCAAGAATTTTCAGGTTGTCTCTGAACTTAAAAAGTAATAATAATAACTTGACATTGGTTTTGAACCAATTCCAGCACTCCCTCAAAGAGCAGAAGCGGGACTGCAATATACTGAGCAAACATGAGGGTTTTAGTTACTGCATGGGTTGGATTTCTATTGCTGCACCTGTGAAAGGGAGTATGCAGACACACCTTTCTGTGGATGAGATCACTCCAACACTTTCATTCTCAGCTTGGCACGAAGTGAGTGAAAGGAACACCATTCCAGCCACATTCAAAATAAACCTTGGGATCTGCTAACCTTCTGTGCTCACCTGCGTGTGAATTCATTCATTACTACCAGACTTAAAAGAAAATGGGGGAAGGAGGTAACTTGAAGGGGAAGAGAGCACAGCACAGAAATTGAAGTTTTTCTATTCAAAGAAACTTGTTAAGAAAATAAAACCGACTTCAAAACAAAAATTGAAACTAAGTTCAGTATAACATAAAAATAGTAAAACTGGAAAGTATTTCCTTAGCACATTTGCTCTAACACTTATTAAAGATATTAACTAAATCCAAGATAAACAAATCCCAGGTGTGGCAATGTGGTTAACATATGACTCAGTTTAAATTTAAAATGCAAAATAAAACAGTCAATGTTCACCAATTTGCTTTAATTCTAGACAGGCATTAAAAAAAAAAAAAAAAAAAAAAAAAAAAAAAAAAGTAGATCAGTACAATTCTCCTTCAAGAGAACCCAGTGCATGGCTGGAGAGCTGCGAACAGCCTGGTAACAAGATTTATGGAACAAGAACACACCAAACAGAAACACCTAAATGTTCATAGGTTTTTGTGTCTGCAAATATGCATGAACTACATATGCTCAGAATGGTGCCACATGCAGAGGTGCTGTAAGGAGATTAGAGTTACATTTTCTTCTCCTATATGGACTTTTCAAATCAGTGGAGAAGAAAGCATTGTCAGAAAACTGCTATTACCTCTCCTGCCTAAAAGATTGTGCATGGGTAACAAATAGTTGGGAATTAAGGTGGGAAGAAAAGATGAGAAACATATGCTACCAATTCCTTAGGAGGATGGGTAATACTCTCTCTTACTGGGGAAAAAATAGAGAGGGTGTGGGAAAGTTCATCTGAAGCTTTCCTGAAACCAAGTCTCCACTGAGCCATTTTGGGAGGGCTAGAGTCAAAAAAAAAAAAAAAAAAAAAAAGTGGTCTAAAAATAAGGATTTTCACATCCAAGCTGAGATATGGGTGGGTCCATCTTTAGCTTTCATTACTTAGGCATTTTGTGTCTGAGACACCAAATTTAGCAACACCTAGAGAACAATGTCTTGTGATGCTGCTGTCTCTTTTGACTGGGAGAGGGGAGGAAGGGAGAGGAGCCTGGAAGACTATGATCACAGATTACATGCCTCTATTAAGAGAAAAATTAAGATTTTTTTTATTTTTTTTTTTTTTTTTAAATAATAATAGTTGTTAGAGCATTGACCTAGAAAAAAGCATCTAGGATCAGTAAGTTACTGAGAAGTTTCAGTCCACCACCTTCTATTCCACTGCAACCCTACACAGAGGGAAATTTAATATTTATAGACAAGGAGAAATGGATTTTGAAGAAGGAAGTTTAAATCTGTCATTAGTATTTTGGTACTTTCATATGGAAAGGAAGAAACCAGGGAACTTGCCTTTGCTCTTAGCAAATTCTGTCATTGTACCTATAAGACTCATTGGTTAAAAAAATGAAGTAATCATGGTAAAAGAGACCAAGCCTCTGTGTATTCAATCGATATCTGCAATGCCTTTATTCTTCCATTCACTTTTTAAGATAATTAGATGGGTCTCAATAAGATGAGAATAATCAGACCCCTTTTCTGAGGGGAAGACTAAAAGTGTGGATTCAAAACAGAAGAAGACATTTTCTTGCATTCATGTCTGTATCCATGGGATCTTTAGAAAATGTGGTCTTTGGGTACATTCCCTGGTTTAACATTTTTTATCTTGTTCAACTGTAGTTTTTTCAACCTGTCCAAATTCTTCCCCTTCGATGTAGGATGACAGAAAGCATAAGTGCCTTGAGCTATTATATATTAATTACATTAGGATTTTTTTTTTTCTATTCAAATCTAAGTAATAGGAACCTACAAGGCAAGCATTATGACACCTATCCATAAAAATTGTATCTTCTCTATGGCTGCCAGCTCTGAGTTTTTGAGGTCATGAACTGCTGGTATATTTTGTCTTGCACTGTGCACTGTGTATATTTTAGAATGCACATAATGCCACTGGCATTCATCTTTCTCTAAAAGTTTTTTAGTGCTTTCACTCACTTCCTTATCTGCTCATGATATGATTTCCTTCTGTTTTATTCCCTTGATGTTGAACTGAATTCAGAAACTACTTTGGTGTATGCTTAAACAAAGCTGAAGTCAACACCAGGAGGTAGTGAGTAGGATTGATCTGCCCAAAGGCAGACACCTGCATCTCATAGGATCCATCTTATTTCAAAGTGGACATCTGACATATGTGTCAGATAACTCATCTGCTGTAAGAGTCTATTTTTTTCTCCTTTCATTAAAAAAAATCATAAATTACTAAATCAGGTAGTTTAATCTATATTACAACTTTCTAAACTATACCACTAAAAAAAAATCACAAAACAAGAAAAAACAGGAATGGGGAAAGTAAGTAACAAAGCTGCAAATAAAGGACACATGCAGAATACATCTACATATCCCATATTCCCATAAATGTCTTCAAAGACTTTCAAAGAATTGCTGATACATTATTCCTGACATAGTAATCCCATGTCAATATCTAATTCTTTACTTTGTTCTGACTCCCAAAAAAGGTCTTTGCTTTCATATAAAACATTCATTAATCCACTTTTCTATTACTCTAAGCAGTTGAAAACTATGCAATTAGAACCCATCTGCTTCAAACTCCCTGTGAAAACTAATCAGGGAGCATAACATTTATTTCCCCATGGACAAAGCACTCACAAGTGTAGGTTTTAAACAGTCAAATCAGGAGCACTGCTATTTCTGTCTCTGCATTTGCACTAGCAAGAACACAACTCTGTAAATACGATGTTTTTCCAAATGGCATGCTTTCCTAATCTGAAGGCCTGCCTCCCCTCAGACCTGCCGTAAATAACCTTGGCTCATTTTATAAATAATCCTTTGTATAATGCAAGCAAAACAAAAAATTTGTTTCCAAGTAATTTATTTCAGAATCATGATGATTTTATTTTCATTTGACAATACTAAAACATCCTTATGCTCTGTCTTTTGGTGAATATGATATTTATTATATTTTAAAGAGGCTGAATTAAGTTTTAAGCAGAAAAAGAGCAGAAGAATGAGCCTTGTGTCCAACCATTAACCTAAGTACTAGAGGTGTGTTTTCCCTCTCAGGGTTTTCTTAATGGGGCAGTGACAGCCAGTGGAGCAGTAACAAATTGCTGGACAGTGATGACGTCTTAGGCCACTGCAGTTCTTTATGTTGTGAACAAAAGCTAAATCTCTATGCCCAAAATAAAGACATTTTTTAGAGCAAGGCAGCTAACAAGAATTTGAGAACAGGATGAAAAAATCATGAAGATGAGATGAAAAGGTGTTTTATCACTGCTTTCTCCATGCAGAGAATTTCAGGTTGAGTATTAACTAAAGGCTTGCTTTCTGGCAACAATTTTTATATTACTTCCCACATCTAGTACTTGCTCCCAGCCACACCATACACTCTATATTGTTTTTTGAGATAACATGAGGTAGTTTTTACTTATAGACCTGACATAGCCATGAAATGTTTGTAACCCTTGTCTTATGGAATGGAGGAGTCCTTGAACAGGTGCTTTCTTTTGCTTAATCTTGTGCTAAGCAGAGCAAAAGCATATGCTAAGCCTTCACTAAAGAGAGTTTCTTGATACTCTTCATTGTTCAGTCAGAAAAGTATGAATTACTACTGAATGTGATTGCTTGTACTCTAATATGTTTTAATTGATTTTATTTCCATAACCTTGGATCATTACTTTGTAATAGTCATCTATCTTTAACTCATAAAAAAATTACTGTGCTTTTCCTCATAAACATGAATAATACTGACTAATACTTTAACTACCTGAACTCTCTGTATGCACTCCAAAAACAGTGGTGTGTTATGACTTGTTCTGTGTTGTATTTACAGAGCTCTGCAAATGCTGTTATTTAGAAAGACTATATGGGGAATAGTAGGTATACTATTCGTTTGGGAAGCCACTATTAGCCCACAGTCATCACCTAATAGTAAATACTTTTTTGCTCCGTCTACAATATTAGCTAATTATTTCATTTTTATTGTTAAGTTCTGTCTTAGGCATTCTCCCTACGTTTTACTTCTATATTCTGGAGATAATCATTGTTGTTAAAATCATTCAGATTTACTACTATACGCACTCGCACATACTGTACATGTAACCTTGTGTTGATGTTTAGGCTTTCAGTTTATCTAAAATAGTAAAAAAAAAAAAATATATATATATATCTGGCCCAAGGATATAAAGACATCATTTGATAACATTCTGGCTTTAATGGAAATATGACTTATGCAGTTTCTGTCCCACCGCCTTCCAGCTCCCAACCTGAGCAGTGTTCCCTTCTGGTTGTTTTGACACAGATGACTGTGGACTATGCAGCAAATGCAGTAATTGAAAAGTAGCCTTTTCCTGACCTCTGAAATAGAATAAAGGTCTTTCTTTAACCTGGATCATTCCATAGATTTTATTTGCTGCTTGACTTCTCAAAGGTTGCACTGATAAAACAGAATATTAAAGAGTTATTGAATGGAGCCCACCAGAGGCAGGAAGGAGGAATGAAATCCATCAACTTATCCAACTCAATCCAATTTATTTGAGTGCCAGTATTGTGGAACTATGATCTCAGTCTAAGTCCTGAGACAAATGGAATTTTAACCTTTATAATTCTGATTTTCATTGTGATGTTTTGTCTTCCCTTTAGACCAATCACATCATTCCTAAAGGAGATACAACAAGTCATTAGAAAAGCAGCATGGGTGGTGAGAGCCTAAGTTTAATTCTTTGCTCTGCTGCAAACACCCCACTCCTTTAGAGACAAGCTGAAATTGGCTTTTTAATTTTGAAACAATTTCTTGGCAGTGGATGAGGTGCATTTAGGGTGGTGCTGCATTGATGTACTGACAGGCTGATGCTGAAAGGATAATTTCTTCAGTCTTCCTACCTTGCTGGGTAAGTGTCTTGTGACTTTAGCTGCATAAGCGACTTATACACTAAGACTTGTGTAAAAGAAGCAAAAATAGCAAACTGGTGCAGAAGGTGGAATGGCATCACCACTTTTGCCAGCAATATCAAATTAGTTTTCCATGAACATTAAACCATGCCTTCAATTACTCATTGATAAAATGGGAATAATACTTTCCTTGTTGTGTTGTTATATATAAATAAGTTAAAATCCATTATGTGTTTATCAGTTACAGGGACCAGTAGACAGTATCTAAAATATATTTTACTAATGAGACTGATAAAGAAATAAAATTATGATTCTCTATGATTTTGTCCAGTGGGATTGTTTAAAAATTCATCTATTTCCCCTAATAATTTGGTTATTTAACTTAATCTGTGATAACTGAGGTTCATATTGCAACATGTGTGGAAATGGACATAGGTGAATTTGTAGCATTGGTGTCTCAAAGAAGAAACTGACAGAAAGGATACATGTGCTGGATTTTGCTTCCTCTGATCCTGAGAACCTCTTCTTCCCCACCAACTTCTGTGCCTCCCCTTGCCTTGTCCTGCCATCCAGGCTCAGAAGATGGGACTTTATGTTGTGCTTGTTTACTCTTAAAAAGTCAGATTGATGACTATGTAGTCTTAGTCATTTGTTCCATTGAAAATATGATGCAGAGAGACAATGTACAAAATCAGACTCCATGGTGAAGATATTTTTACAATTATAGGTTGTAAAAATTCCCAAGGGGAATTTTTCCCCTTCCCAATGTGAAGATCTCTTCACATTATTGCATCATTTTATCTCTGATTATTTGAGTTCACATTAAAAATTCAGATACTCTGCAAAATAATATTGCTAATGAAGGAGTTGCAAGATTTCAAATTCCATGTACATAAACTACCAAAATTAAGTTCTTCCTTCTTATCCTCATGAGTGGATGCTTTCTCTCTACTCTTTTTTCTTTATCATATATTTACATTAAAAATACTTTTTGCCAAATATCTTCTGTATATACATCACAGTCTTTGAGAGAAATGCCTGGAAAATTAGTTCCATGTATATTTTAGGAAATCTTGCTAACAGCTGCATTTTTCCTTTAGAAATAGTTTCAAAGGCTACATAAAACCCCAAAGCCAAATGAGGCAAAGCTTAAGTGAGAAAACATGTGTGTAATATTAAGCCAAGAAAAGGGAACAGTTACTTTGAGGAATCCAGACCTTCCTTTGCACTGCTTTCCAGAGGATGTATTAGGAAGTATAGATCAAATCTTCATTTGGTGTAAATGTGTCCATCTCTTCTGAAATCAATGAAACTTCCTTTAAATACCTGAACTCAGGATCTGGCCAACATTCAGATTTTCAAATGTGTATCAAAGAGCAGCAAATACCTTAAAATGAACTGACTATATTCATTTCCTATTTTGCACTACTAGGAATGAAATGCTTAACTGTGTACTGAGAATTAGACACTTTGAAAGTATTTAGATAGCACATACTGGAAAAAAAAATAATAAAAGCATTTAAAAGATATTAAAATAAAAAAGGTAGTTTATACTTGCATCTGCTGGCCCTTCCATCCTACTCTGCCTTGTTTTTTGAATGAAGAATGATGAATGAAACTCTAACTCTATTTGCTCTGCTTGTTTTGAATCTGCTTCTTTCTGCCTGGAATACTGCATTTGAAGAACTCGGATTGTGCTGACATCATCAGAGACAGGACTTGGAATTCTTCAGAGAGAAAAAAATAGTTGCACAAATTATAAGTGATTTCCCAAGACAAGGTTAAGAGAGAATGTAAGTTTGTAATATGGTCTCAAGACTGCACAAAGACAAATTTTTAAAGCATTGCCTCGTTTTTCACACCTTTGTTTTCAAGCACAAATAAAAGTCTCTGTTTAAAAGCTTTGATTCATTTATGTGAGCAAAGTCAAAATTATCAGAAGTCTGATAATTCTCTCCTCAATTCCAATCCAGGAGGCAGGATATAAACTCAACATGCTAAAACAAAATGAATCTGCTGTTGTATTTCTCTCAGCAGCAGACAAAATACAGCAACCAGGTCCATTGTCATTGAGTAGCAGTTCTACTTTTAATTTTAAATTTTTATTATTCAAACTTTATTGGCTCAATCAGACTCACCCTGGGACATTAATTAGAACTGCTTCAACACAAAACTTTTGCAAACCTATCTTGAAGATATCTAGTTTCTTTTTAAACTTTCATTTCTACCAGAAAAAATAACATGTTTTATAGTAGAAAATATATATTAAAAAAAAAATAAATTTTTGTAGTTCATAATATGATCCAAAAAAAAAAAAAAAAAAAAAAAAATCCACCTTGAATTTTTCCTCTTTATTCTAACACCTCATACTTCTGTTTCTAGTTTTCTCTGTTTTTCTTCGCTGTTTTTCTAGTCTTTCTACAGCATTACTTTCCCCTGGAAAATTCTGGGGATTTCACATCATTCCATGTGCCAAAATAACCAGCAGCTAACCTAATGTGCACCTTGAAGTGCCATCCTAATACTAAACTTTTAAGTTAATCTTTGCAAAAACCTACAATATCCAAGTCCTTGGAAATTTGCCTTTCCAACTATATTTTAACTGAAATTCAATCAAGAAGATAGAGGGGAGAAAGAAAAAAATCAAGTGTGCAAATTGCAATCATAGGATCATAGAATCATTAAGGGTGGAAAAGATCTCAAAGATTACCAATTCCAACCATATTTAGTAATTTCACCTCCCTGGCAGCCCACAGACAGGGCTGTGAATCCCTTGTGACATTAGAAGATTTCCTAGTGGGCATTGCAGGAGCCTTAATGTCTGGGGAGAGCAGGAGAATCTGGAAGCCAGAGTCAAAGGAACTTTGGCTGTGTGCCTGGAAGGCTTCCCAGAAGATGGAAGTTTCTGGCAGGGTTGCCTTGGGTGGATGCACTGACAGAAAGATGAGTAAATCTCCATCTGAAATCCACCTGGTGGTAATCAGAGTTGATTTTCTGCAGTTAAACATCTCGGATATTTTCTGAGGGAAATAATTGAGATGTGTCCCTGCCTCCTCCCTGGGATGCTGGGTCTGCATTGCAGCATTTTGGCAGTTCTGTTGAGAGGTGTGTGTGCAAGTGCAGGTCTTAGGGGCCAGCAGAGCTCCTGCCGTGGCTGGCCCCAGTGTCATGGGGCCATAGGCATGGGAATGTTGACTCCTTTAAACTACTTCTTCCTCACTGACTCACTTGGCAGGAGAGAGTCAGAAGGGAAGACAGAACATCAGAAGTTTATTCAGGGTGCCTCATGGTAATCAGATCAGGAAGAAGAAGGAAAATAGGAGAGAAAACTAAAAGGGCGGACTGTACCTCTGGAGGGTTCAGTTCAGCATGACAGGATTCAGAGAAGGCAATAGAAAATTGACATTGTAATAGGAAGTGAGGGTAGTCTTATTCTTTTCTTGTGGAATTCTCACCATTGTCTGACCACTATAAAGCAGCTCATCTCTTTTACTTTTACAGGATGCATCACTTGAAGAAATCCTCAGCACTGGACAGCTGTAGAAGTCAGGGTGACAAGGTGCCCTCCTGCCTGCCTGGGGACATTCCCTGATGTTTCTGCTTGTTTTCTTGTGTTTTACCCCTAGAAGCTGAATTATAATTAATACTGAATCAACGTGCTATCAGTGATATGGAGCTGGATGTAGGAACAGAAGGTAGAGAAGGGATGGGGAAATTTGAGAAAGCCTCTCTTTCTTTTTGCCTTCTTACCTTGGCTGTTCAACAGGTTAAGAAACAAACTGCAGTGTCCTGCAGGCACTCTCAAGCTTTTTTTTTTACTGCATCCTCAAGGTGGTTCTCAGATAAATAAATAAATAAATGTATTGAATTACAAACTGGAATCCTCAATAAAACCAGCAACAGAGAAAATATAAGTGCCTGCCTTTATTTCCTTAAAGACAAGAGTAGCTCAAAAAATATGTTATCAAAGCTGTGCAATGTCTATACTCATCGGTTAATATAATATTTTGAAGTGATTTTTTCCAAAGCAATTCCTTCTTCACACAGTTTAGGCTTAATTTCCTTCCTGTTTTCCAGTTAATAAACATTTTCATTAAAAACTGCAATCTGCTTTTGCAATCTTGGCAGTAGTTTGAGGTACTCCTAGATCTGTTAAAATGATTTGTGGATTTTTTTATGGCACAAAATTACTGGAGAAGGGTCTGAGATCTGGCTCAAAGGATTCTTGCCAGGAGAGAATTTGGCCCACTGCTTTATGATTAACATGTTTAGATCTTCTTTATGGAGTTCCCCTGAAAACAGCCTGATCTGCTAAATTTTGTATATCTCTGTAGCTACAGTAAAAGAGAAGTATCAAATAATTTCATAATTTTCTATTTATTATATTACTAAAGTTCATCTTTATTCATGCACCATGAGGATTTTGAAATTAAGAGGAACCAGAAGTCCTAATCACATTTTTTAAGAAAGTATTACATTGTTCCCTGGGAAAGTCATTAAGTCTCGTAGTGAGAAAACTCCGAGGCTTTAATCAGATTACTTAGTAAATTGATGTAAAACCCATCAAATCTAATTGAAGTTTCATCTCCTGTGACAGAAGGGACACAAAAACATACTCCAAACTATTTCTAGAAGCTTGTATCTGATAAATTTCAGTGTAGTAAGAAAGTAGAGGCTTGTATTCTCGGTGAGTTAAAATTTGTTTGCATAATCAGGAAATGTGCTTGCAAAAGCTAGAAATCAGCAGGTGATGCATTTCAGTACTTTTCCAATATCTCAGCCATTCTGGAACATACCAGCCAGAACCACAGTATTTAATGAGAGACACCTCTCTTTTTGCAGAGTTCGGTGTTCATCATGGGATGCATTAAGATGTTGCTGGGAATGCTAGGGTTTAGCAGCCCATCCTATATGCTGACATAATTCTGTTATTGATTTCTGCCACACTGCACTATCAAGAGCTAATTCCCCGTTGCATTCCAAGGACAGCACAGCAGGCAGGGACACTGTAGCACAGAAAGGACACAAATTGAGAGAACATATTTAATTCACTGCACATTATGATACCCTGTGTGCAGCTGGGCCCTTTGAGGGGTCACTTCTTGATGGTATCCCAAAACTGAAAACAGCTGAATGATCCAAGTAATCAGGAGCAGGTAGGAGAGACTTGATATGTGCCATTAGGCAGAAAAACCATTGCTACTTGTAGCTCCACTCAAAAATCTAACCTTCATCTGAGGTTAGATTACCAGCCAGAACATTCAAGTTGCAATTGCTTTGCGTTGCAAAGAAAAGGGGGTAGTGACCTCCTCAGGTAGATGCTGGCCAGGGCTCTAAATTTTTTGTTCACTCCCAAGACAGTGATGTGTATACACTATGTTCACAGTATTAGAATTCAGGGCAATGATAAAGTCACAGTGCTCAGAGAAGAAGGCAATGTCTCCAGGAAAGTGACTGCTTGAATTTTGGCTCAGGCAAATATTTCAAAACTACTGCAATTTGAAAATTGGACTGGAGTTATGATAGAGCTTGTATCTGTTTATTTCTTATTGCACACAGTAGCCAAACTGATGTAGGAAGTGGCACTATGATGAAGATATCCTGGCTAGCATCTCTCAGGGAAATGAAACACATTGGTTTGAAGCAGCTGCAGTTTGGGTTGGTAGTTAAACAGCACAGAGGTCACTCTCCCTGGTTCTGTACCCTTCATCGCTGTTTTGCTATCTTCTATTGCAAGAAAAATACCTCAGAATTTTAATGTCAATCCAGCTTGCTTTAACCTGTTACAAGAACATCTGGTATCAAGAACAAAACTTTTTCTTCCACAAAACTGGAAGAAATTCAAAATACAGTTCTGTCTCTTTATGAAAGTGAATGCTGGTAGGGGATTTTTGTTTCAATTTTGCTGATGTAGAGACTCTAGACTTCAATATTAAAGCATACTAAGTAGCTATCTAGGGTGGCACTAAATGGCATAATATCCAAAGTACACTTACACAGTGAACTTTTGAAATTTTTTTGCTTTGTGTGAAAAAAAAAAGAATTGATAAAGCAACTCGGAATTTATAGCATAGTTCAGTCTGTAAAGTCAAATATACAATCTGTAGAGTCTTGTGGAATCTGACATCAGGTATAATGAGGATCAGGAACTGAAAAATTTCTGTTACAAACTCATGAAATAAAAGTATAAAAAAACCTGTGAGTGTTTGCCAGGCTATGGAGCAGAATCAGAACAGATTGTGTGACACAGTTGTGTTGCCAAAGAAAAAAAAAATCATAGGAATGGTGAACAAAAAAAAGGAGAAGACTACAAAGTGAGGCAACATGTACAAAACCAGAAGGTGCGAAAGAAAACACAAACTGAGTATCTTCAGACTTTAGACAGAGCTGAAAAAAACAAACAAACTTGCAAAAGAAATGAAACTACTTGGAAGAATATCTGACAGATATATTGTTAAGTGGGATACAAACTGGAAAATAACTGAAATTTTGATTACTTGTTATATGGCTAATGCATATGTAACTACAGTTATAAGAATGGCTGGTCTTATATTTAAAGATATGCATGCTTCTCTTCATTAACTATAAATCAGTTCTAGAGGACCACTTAAGGTGAAAATGTCTGAACTGGAGATATAATGAGGTAAGGGGTCCCTAGAACATGTGTTATGTATTAATGTGGGGACTCCATGAAAACAAAAGGAAAAATCGAATTTAAAATAAATGAAGATGTAGTAAGGAAAAGAAAATTTCCCTGGAAAATTAAATATTTTTTGCAAAAAATTACAAGCTAAAAACATTAAGTGTTGTCAAAGAATGTGAATGAAATGGCAAAAAAAAAAAAAAATTACTAGTCCATTATTATGTGGGTAAGTAAGTTTAATAAGACTAATATTCTCCTGTCATGGCTAGGCACATTTGCTTGCATACACTGGTGAAAAAATTGCACACCATTTTTGCCTTCTCACCATGAAGAAACATTATCACAGAAAATGGCATATAATCTCACAAGACTTGTATTTATTAGATATGACATGCCTGCTATCATAATGATAGGTAAAGGGTTACAATTAGATTTACACTAGTTTAACTGCTAAAAAAAAAAAAAAGTGATTTATGCATAGTATATTAACATAAGACACTGAAAGTCATTTGGTATTATGTTAAAAAGATGTTGGAATCTTTAAAAGGATCCTTAGAAATGCAGAATAACTTGATAGGCAAGGAATAGCAGTCCTCTGCTAAATGTGATTTCCTCACCAAAAAATGTGGTTTCAAACCACAGCACAGACATAATTCTGAATTAACAATTTCCCACTACCAAACTGGGGATGTCCTGTTAGCATTTTCCAGATCCCATCCTTCCTAATCCTTCTTCCCTCCCCTGTTCTTTGCTGATCTGCACTCCTTCCACTGTCTGACCTGGCCTTCATCAAATTGAAAAACTAAACTAACAAAGAAAAATAACAAGTTAATAAATTTATTTAGTTAAAAAAAAAAAAAAAGAAGAAAATTAATAGACATCCTGAGCTTCCTCTAGAAGCAGGCAGGAAGAAATGGCTGTGGGAGAACCACAGACCTAGACAACATCATAGGAAAGTGCTGACTAGAGTATTAGAGTGACCAAAGACTGCAGCCATCTCTCTTCAGACATCTACAAGCCAAGGAAGCCAGACTAGGGGCAGATAGAACACTGACATGTACTATAAAGGATGGCATATTTTTTTCCCTCTGGAAAGGGAAGATGTAAGGATTGCCGCAGATGGAATGAGAGAATAGATTTTATTGATCTAAACTGGTGGTGCTAACAGCCAGACTAAGTGATGTGTACAAATCTTTTCTTCCTCACAAGTAGCCTCATCTTTTATCTGTTTATTTTCACTTTAATGCTGTGACACATTCTTTTAAAAATTTGTCTCAGTGTTTTTCCAATTGGCCTCAAAGTCATATCTGCTCTAATCTAAAAAATGCTTGGTCTCGGGCTGAGTAATTGCCCCAAACTATCCCTTCAGTGACCTGGATAGCATAAACCTTGGCATAGGTTTAGGGCAGGCAAATTTTGAGCCCAGCTTGGGGTATAAGATCAGTGGGGGCCACTTGTATGTCTACAGCTTTTCAGACTGTAATGGTTTTAATTTAATACAACCAGGCAGAAACACCAATTAATGTAGGGGTTTTAGTATTTATTCTCTTTTTGTGAGAGGGAGAGATTAGGAGAAAAAAACAAAGCAGGCTTAAGCTTAAAAATGAACAAAAATAGTTTTATTAACATACACTAAAAGAATGAAAGGAAAAAAAAAAGAAAGTTGAGAAAAAGAAAAATTAAACCAGAATGACACTTGAATGACACTTTAAAACACGCTTCTCTCCTCTTACAAACTATTAACTTTCTTACTGAACAACATAGAAAGACACAGCTTGAGATTTCTTTTCAGTCAGTTTCACTATTTAGGCATAATCACACATTACTTAGGAGAAGAGTCCTTCTAACATTGTTTATGAAGATGTTTGCCACAAGACAAAATAGTCCAGTGCTCCCAATGTCACACATCTGCTGCCGAGTGGAGTTTTTGCAGACTTTGATGTTCTATCAACAAGGCTTCTCAGTATATCTGGGGTACTATTTATGAATACTTCTAGTCTAAAATCATCTTTGTCTCAAAGAGACCTCCTTTTAACCCAAGAGTGGGGGCTTTAAAGTTTCCAAATAAATCTCAATTACTTTACTTCTCAATTTTGATTAGAATCAACAACACTAAGATGATGCAAAGAACAGTCCATTTCTCCATAATTTACTTTAGAGAAGTCCGGTTAAAAATGTCTACTTCTTCAATCTTATTCTAATATTCTTAGTTATTTCACTTCTAATTTAACTGACTTCATTCGGTGTCTGTTCCATGTACCCTCTGTTTTCTTTCTTCTTTCTCTTAAGGAAGAATTGTGCTTTAAAAGTTCCATGTTGCTAGGAAAGGGTTAAATCTGCCCGGGCTTGCAAGGGCCACATGCAAGTGCCGAGGCTGCAGGAGCTGAAGAAAATACAAAGCTGTGCTGATGGAGGAAGCTGGTAAATGTCCTTTTTTCCACCCCTCGGTCTCATCTAAGGCAGCTCGGCTCAGAGTTGTTATGGAGCTGCAGGCTTTCTTTCTCTGCTGCCAGGGGTGATTAAGCTGGGCCATGTTTTGGCCCCTTCTGCCGCGGTCCGAGCACGTGGCCAGCACTGCCGAGCTGCAGCCGCCGCTCTTCTCTGCCAGCAGCAGGGGAAAGGGGCTCAGCCGGCCCAGGCCCTCCCTGTGCGGGCAGCGGCCCTCAGAGGCCCGGCTGAGCCCAGCCCGGCCGCCCAGAGGGGCAGCAGGGCCTGACCTGGGCCAGCCTGCGGCCTCCGATGTTACCTCATGGCTGATTCCAAAGCAAGAGAAAGATGGATCAGCAGCAGATTAGTTTTAAATGTTCTGCCCAAAGTCGCATTGACATTTCCCATTGGTCAATTTAGCTGCCAATATCCCGGCCAGCTTCTTGATAGGTCCCTATCCTCCCCGCCCCAAACCACTCCGCAGTTAGTGCAGGGAAAAAAAATCTCACTTTTCTCTATAACCAGAAAAAAAAATTATGCCAACCCATGATACAGACAAAAGGTGAGATATTGAGGCTGTATGGCAACCGCCCTGCCAAAGGGTTTTGATTAGGTCAGGATTAGTGATTGACACTGGTTCTCAACTTGTTTGATCTGCTAGCACAGACATAGGCCACAATTTCCTTACACGCTGTTTAGAGGTGTGGGTTTGTGCTTTTGTACCTGTAACATAAAGGAAATACCAAGGCTTAACAGTGCCCTTATTCCTTGCAGAAAAGAGTGGCGCATGAATTTCTTTGCAAAGTTGCCATACCTATTTGAAACAAGAAACTTGGGGTGATGCACTGTCTCTGGAATAGTATGTCCTGAAACAAAATATAAACCCCCTGCTTGATTTCTATTCCTCTCTTGGCCTTAAGGCTCCAGTAGTATTTGCTATTTTTCTCCACAGAATATTATTCCTCCTCTCTTTTCTCCACTGAAGTTTTTCTATGTCATCTGTCATTCTCTATGTACCTGTTCTTCTCTTGCTCCTGCTAAGTTTTGACTCTCAATTAAATAAACTAATTTAAATATTTTCTAAAAAATGGAGGGGTGTGCAAATCCTGCTGTTTCCCAGTGGTGGAAGAGAGCATTCTCTTTTTAGACTCTGCCATTTTTACTGTTCTGTACTTTCCATGGATGACCCATGTCTCCTGGAAAAAACAGCTTCTTAAATAGAGACTGTATAGCTTTTCAGATTCTACTTATGTGTCTAGTTACATCTAATATTGTTCCAATATGTCCATATTAACTATAAAATGCTTCAAGACAGGATTTTGATGGACATAGACCTTACTGCAAAATCATATCTTAATATTTTGAGCCTGTGAATTAGATTATTTGGAGTGAGTGGGTAATGATGCAAAACTGTAACTTTTTTACTTCACTTTTTTTCAGTACACTGCATTGTATTTGGTTTGGGGTTGTTTTTGTTTTATTGACTTTACTAATGTTGGTACCCACAAGTGGCTGAAAGTCATTGTGTCCAGTTCTGCCAGTCCCTCCGATATGCCATCAAGGGGTACAAGTATAAAGGGAACTGATACATTTAAAAACTCAACACTGTCATTGTAACTAAGCGAAAGTTTAGTAAAAAGCTGTGCTGAAGTCATTCCTGCCATAAAGAGAAGCAGCTCTCCAAGATTTTTCTTTCCCATTTCTTCACCAGTGTATGTTGCACAGTTGTTTCACACTGCAGATGGGTATTCTGATCAGTTTAGGAGTTGCTGGTGGTACACTGGATTTATTTATATTTTAATTAGAATTCAAACAAACTGCATACCTTTTCCATTTGACAAGCACATGAACTATCTAGGCTTACAGCTAGTTTGCAGCACAAACGTTTGCAAACAAAGTCTTATTCCAGCATAAGCAAACATATACCCTTTCCAAATGCTAGATGGATATGTACATCCCAGGAACCAAAAGCATTCAGTGTTTCTCATACATATTCTCATAAACTTGACAAACACATTACAGAATCAAGTTGGACAAATACCAGGATTCTTTATGCTTCCATTATAATTTTCTTTTAAATATATATTAATGAGACCATGAGTTTAGTTACAAGACAACTGCTTTGAAATATCAAACTCTAGTATGAAATTTTCATTACTACAACACAGCCTACAGTTGAGTATTAACACACACAAAAAAAGAAACATCACCAAATTAGCACACTAAAAAATGGAAAACACCCTACCATCATTTCACAGCATTTCCAAAACACTTTGGTACTTATTTGTCAGCTGACTCTTATTGTACTACTTTTTTCTGTGCCCCTCTAAATGAGGGTTTTGTAGATTTTCAGGGAAGAGCTGAGTTTAGTATTTCTTGGTGATTTTCTTCTTGTCAGAGGTACCCCTTCTCCATTTCAACCTTTATTTTTCTCTGTAGGAGTAAAGGCTTTGTTGTTTAAACAACAAAGCAGAAATAACAAAATGAAAGCTCTGCCCAGCCAGAATATTTTTCTAAGAGCTACCTTCTTCTGCCTTTATTCTCAGATATTGAACTATAGAAAATTTAAGAATGTAAAACCAAACAGGCTGTGAATGTGGTTTCTTTAGTGTTTGAATGGTTCCTGTTTCATTATGAACTCTTCTGTAAAGAAATAAAAACAATGACCTCTAAAATCCATCACAAGGGAGCAAAGTGGCTGCATATATTTGTCTACAAATGTCTCACATAGATATACTGTTCCTCAAGGTATTCAGTGTTATTTAAAATGGAGAATAGCCTCTGATACCTAAACAGCAGCATAATGACTCGTACTTGGGAAACTCAAGGCTGGATCAGCTATTTGTGTATCCGTGAATGAGTGTCTTCTGTGAAAAACTGATATCAATCACAAACTTCTGATGAGCCACCTATTCAGAACCTAAACTGATGTTTCCTAAAATACTGAGTCAATGCCTCGTTTCAGTGCAATTTTAACATTTCTTTAGTCTCAGGTAGGATTTCTTCTCCTGAATTGTAAAAAAACCACGGTATGTTTCTAAGTTGGGATTTTTTTGTGGAATCACCACAAAAAAACAACACATCTTCTGTTCTGTCAAAAATTACAAAATAAATGCAATAAATTGCAAATTAAATGTGACAAGTTCAATTATTTTCTGTCTCTTCAACAAAGTATTTCATCTTCTTTGTGGTATACAGGTTTATCTCCAGAGAACATACAAAGAATCAAATCAAGCAAAAATAAGGCCCTAAGAGCTAAATTCTGAAGGCAGTAATTCCTACATTCTAATCCAAAATACAACTTCTGTTAGACATTTTTCTTCCATCAGAATATTTTTTCCATGTTTGAAATGAACTATTACATTTTTGGAATGAGGAAACAAACTCAAAGCTAACATTAAACGGCTTGCACAAACAAACATGAACCTGGACACACTGCCCTGAGGATCATATCCAATCCTTCTCTGTAAGGATGCTTTTACAATTCAAAGCATGCTATGTTTTTTAAAAATGTAATTTGATGCTATAGTGTCATGCTGTAAAACATTTGCAATGTATAATGATGTAAGAGGCCAGCTGGCCGCTAATGGTAGCAGCACACTTTACCAGAACTATCATCAGAAGGACTGTTGAAGGCAGATGGCTCTTTTTTCCCCAGCTTTACGCCGTTAGAGATCCTACCAAGGACAGGCGTCCTACAAACCTCACAGTAATGAGAACATTGCTTTATTGACTATAAAGCTTTCCTGCAAATAAGCTTGAAAGCAATACGTGCTGGAGAGTGCCAGTGGCGCGTATGCTCATAACCAAAACTGAGGATTCTGGATTGAACCTTTGTTAAATGACTCTGATGGTCTGCAAAACTTTTTTGAGAAATACTGGATGGGTATTCAAAACTCCTGTAATACAGAGAGCTGCTTTCCTGTCTTTAATTAGAGAGAGGCACAGTACCCATTATGGTTGTTAATTATTGTGCATCCTCTCATTTCATGCCCATACTGCAAGGAGTTAAAATACAAACATAAGGGGAAAAATGATCCAGACTCAGCTGATCATACAGTGATTAATTTTGATGAAAGGGTTGTTGTTCTACAGTTTGATAGCACAGATGCACATTTTCCCTGGGTAACAAAGGTTCATTTGGTTATGCTTCTTTTACTTTTAGGGCTAGCAAACATAATGTCATGATTACAATTTCTTTTTGTCTTACAACAGCAAAAAAGTAAAGAAAGAGTATGCCATATTTTGTATGACTGACAAGTGCTATTTAGCTTTCTGGTGACAGCAGTTTTGTTCTTTCAGTTTTTGGTCTTTTTTCAAATGTGTTTTCCAGTGACTTGTTTGTCAAAGCCACAGCACTTCTGCTTAAACCATTGTCTTCATAGCAAATGGATTTTGTGTTCTCATACTCCAGTTACCTCCTTTTTAATACAGGAGAAGAAAAATCAGGCAGTTTTCTAAATCCTATTTACCAACAGGTTCCTTTTAGCAAAGGTAGTCACATGTACAGATCTCTAGGAGTACAATGTTATATGTATATAAGAACTAAAAAAAATGAATTCTTTTTATTGGAGTTATTCTGATGTTCTTCTGTTTGTTTTGCCTAACTCAAACTGTGATTAAACAGAATCTAGGATTCTATGGGCTATTTTCTCTAGGAGGAAGTATTTTTAACTATTTCTCTGGGGCATAATCCTTCTTGTCTACTAACACTGATAAATTACGTTGCCTAGAACCCAAGAGTAAATTACAACAGGGGATAACATATTTTATCACAACTCTTCTGTCTTTCTTTTGGTATGCAAACTCTAAGGTTTTTGTCTTGTATTATCACAGTTTTTAACTTTTTGAAACCTTTTTGTACCTTTGCCATTGCTGGAATTCTGGGTCTTCATTGTTTAAGAGGTGAGTAGTTTGTCATTCTTTTCCTCAGACTGGCCTCTGCTTATTCTGTTTAAAACACTGAGCTTCTTCACAGATGCCTTCTTATAGATCAGTTGTTTTGAGCTTTGACTGAAGATCTGTAGTATTTCTTTACCTGCTTTCACAGAGAAACTTAATGATTCTTTCAAGTGAGGATATTGGTTTTGCATTCTTTTGTTCAGCAAGGATTAACTTAGTGCAGAATATTTGTTGGACATCAGTAATACTTTCTGTTACCAGCTGTGGAGCATACATAGTTAAGATAAATGATGTGCAGTCTTCAGTACAGCACTCCATGGATTGGGGAGTTTGCAGAAAGTTGTGAACACATCTCCAGAAATATTTCCACCAAAGAAGATTGAAGATTCAGCATTTTCATGTGTCTTCCCTTTGTCCTATCATCTTTCATAAAAAAAGATCTGAATCTGAAATGAAATTTTTGTAGTCTCAAGACCATTAAAATACTTTATTCCCTTCAGAAATTTGATTTGGTTTTTTTTTAATGCACTTTTCTGTTCACTGAGGGGTGGATTTTAACAACTTGACCACACAGTGGAATTTTCAGATATTCCAAGATGTTGGGGAATCAAAGGCCAGTCAATCACATAAGTGTTAGTTAAGGAAATAACAGTCAGAAGATGCTGTCTCCATTGATTTCATTGCTTGGTTCTCATGTACTGGTTTGTATTCTATTTGACTGCAGGCAGACTTGGGACAAACTTTGTTCTTCATCCAATGTCCATGTTGTGAATCAGAACTGCAGCATTGTCCCTTTCCACGCAGAAAATATCTTGAGAAAGGAAGATGTAAAAAACTACCCTAAGGCAATTTATGGTGATAAAAAAGTCCCCTCTTGGGCATTTAGTCTCCAGTGATTCTGATCAGTGTTTTGCAATTGAGAAGTTTGACTTAATTTCTCAATGAGATTCTTCAAGCGTGTAGTAGCAGTGAAGATGAAAAACCTCAATGAAGACAGCTTCAGGAATACTGGAGCTTAGAAATTTTAGATCCTTTATGTGTCTTTGCATTACAAACCCTGTCCTCATTATTTATGACAACATGTCAACTTAGAGTACTTGGCAATGCTTTATTTTACTCTTTAACTTTGAAAATTCCTACTGTGAACATTTCTTAACATCTTGGATATGGCACAGTATATGGTTCTGTTCCTGCAGGACCTTGGTCTCTCTGACCTTGTATTTTGACCTGTGCGCAGCCCACTTCTCTTGGTTGCCTGGAAATTGTCTGGTCTAAACTAGCCAACTGGACGTTTTTAAAAGCAGTGGAAAGGGCAGGTACCTCCACAGCGTGAAATATTTCACCTGTGTTAGAGCTACATTCTAAAATGAATGAACTTGTTTGTGGACAGATTTCAACCCTCCCTCCTGGTCATAAAGAGAATTCAAGGAATTACGTCAGGAAAGGTGACAAATTCTTATGTAGCTAAAGAACATGAATCCCACATTTCCTGCTTTGTGTTTTATCAGAATGTGGATTTTACCCGCCCCAGGTATTTAGATGTTTTTAGGGTTGTTACATGCTGCAGTTTTGATCTTTGCAGGGACATCTTTATGGTCCTTGTGATTCAAAAAATACTGATATTGATTTTTATATTCTGAATAACATCTCATCTTTTACAATTTGGAATGTGCTTCTTCCTCCTGAAAGCATCAGTGTTTATTTCTTTAGCATCAGCCTGATGTTGCTTGCCAGGCTCTGTCAGGAAGTGGCTGTGATTCCAAAAATATCACTTGTAACAGGTATGATAGGGATGGGGAAGGAGCTGCTCAAGGCAATGGCAATTTCTTCATGATACATCCCCCCAAAATATGCAACATATAATGGGATGTAATAATGAGAATCTGAAACCTACCTACTTCCCCAAAATTTATTCTATGCAAACCAACATACAGGACTAAAGTAAAATTTAACTAGATTTTTCTTGATAGTTTTATGGCTATCTTGAGACTGCAGAGCACCTTTAGACAATGACCATGTTCCCTTTGTACTATAGATAGACACGACACTTTAAGTGCTGTAAAATGAATTTAATAATGAAATGCAGGCTCCTAGAAACACTTACTGCAGTGTTTTTGATATTCAGTTTCTGAAGCCTCTTTTATGAAATGCCTGATATTAGTGATAAATCAGGTGTTGTTTTCCCAAAGAATTATTTTCCATTTTCCATCACTTTATTAATAAGTAGAAGAAACGAATGTTATTTTACTACTTAGAAAGGAGTCTTAAATCATATTTAGAGCAAACAGTATCTGCTAATGTTCTTGTGAACTGACCTGTATTGGCCTAAGTGGGTATTTATCAGCTATCTTCCCCATTGCTACTCTGCAAGAGCAGCACTGTACAGAAAAAGGAGCTGCACCTGAGTCACTGCATCTTTCAGCCTTTCAGGCTCAAAGCTTACCTGCTCACCTGTGAACTGTGGCTGATCAGAACTTGGTACCTAAATTGCTTCAAACTTACTTGGCATGCAAGAAGAAGTCAGAAGAGGAGGGAAGAATAGGTGTTTGTTTCATCCTGGTTTAGCCTTTCCCCCAACAACTCAGATTTCAGGGTAGGATGCAGTGATTCCAGATACCTGAGGATATGATGAGTGTTAGCTCTAATTTATGATATCAGTGTTGTCCCTCTACAAGTTCCTGGCACCAAGTCTAGATCATCCTGGGTCAAAATTAACAATTAAGAGTCCAGTTAGTTTTCAACAATAGAATTCAATTCAGTAAGCAGGAAGAAAACTGCTCCAATAACACCTAAATAAATAAATAAATAAATTTTTTAAAGGATCAGTTTTCCTTAGGATTAATGAGCTGAAATTGTCCAGTGAAGAAAGGCCCAGTGATCCATCAGAGTCAGTGCAACAGAAGGAAGAGGTAAGCAAGAAAGGGGCATGAGCACAGGTGAAGGGATGATGAACAAAATTTGGCTAGACAAATTGTCGTGTGGGGTCAGCCACCTTGTGTAGCTAGACCTTCAGAATTTTTTAATCCTGATGGGTACTTTGGGTCCAAGATGCTGTAGGAATTTTTAAAACTGAAAATATTTTAATGTTTCATATGAAAACACATTCTCTGCTACTGATATTCTGACTGGCTAAGCCAGCTATGTCAAGCTATGTTGATATTTCCAGGGCAAAAGCACTTCCCTCACCCCTCAAGTATTAGATGTCCCACTGCCAGTCATTTGTGGGTTAAACCAGTTTGTAACTTCACAGAAGCAGATGTTTATGATATGTGTTTACAGAAAGAAACTCAAGAATATTTTCATGCAACAATGTAAAAATAAAACACTTAAACACTGCAAATGTCCTTGCTATTTTCTTAGGCTTCATTTAAACAATTGCCGCTTCTTTTTTTTTTTTTTTTTTTTTTCCCCAATAAATAATGCAGCATTTAATATTATGCAGAATATACAATGAACTCAAATATTTATCACACTGTACTTTGTTATTGTGCTTTATTAAGTATAATAACTGTACCTTAAAGGAATTTCCTTCTGACTGCTTAGAAGTATTGGCAACTTGGAACAACAAAAGTTTAAGACATATGAGAGCAAGGTGGTTTTTTTGTTGTTGTTGTTTTGGTTTGGTTTTTTTGGGGGATGTTTGTTTTGTTTTGTTTTGTTTTGTTTTGTTTTGTTTTGTTTTCCCCCAAAATGTAGCATGGTAGCACAGTAGCATCTTTTTGCTTAGAAAAAATTTAGGCTGATCAAATCTGACTGTAAATCCATAAGTAAAATAAGTGATACACAGATTTCCTTTTTTTTTCTGGCAAAACTTTTTCTTCCATCTCTTGATTAATAATAACCTCAAAATATGATGTTTATATCCTTTTTTTAGATATTAATAAAAAATTAAAAGAAATATTATATCATGACACATATATTGAGATTTACTGTTATATAAATGATGTTAGGTACAGTTTCCCAGTTCAAGTTACAAGAGGGTAAATGTATAATTAGTTACTTGAAAATGAGTCATTTCTATACCAACTTCTATATAACTTATTAGTCTTACTGTGACTGAGTTCTTCAATGAGTGGAAAAGTTAAATGTAGTCAATGAAAATGTTCAAAATCTTGTCTTTTTTTAGCATCATCTTTCCACTACACTTTCTACTACTGTGTGTAGTGTAGGATTTTTTAAAATTCTAAATTTACACTATGGTAGAATATTTGTGTCTATAAAAATGGATATATAATATGCCTGTATGCATTTGTAGCTTTTATATTTCAAAGCTGTTATTTTCTGTTTAAGTTGAAAACTAAATAGTCAAATCCATGCTTTAATTTAAACAGGGAATTACTTGGACTGCCACATGAGCGCCTAACCAATAGAGGAAGTCCTTTATCTTACAAAGAAGTATGAAATAAAATGTAGATGGAAAGCAATATTTTCATAAAATATTTTTCTTAATAAAATTCTACTAAAGACAGCCTTATAATATTCTAAAAATGTGCTGAAGTTTTGTAATTTTATTCAGAGTATTTTTTGCACAGATTTTAAGCTGTGTTGAAATACTGAGGCAATTTTGCATACAGAACTTATTAAAATTTTGCTGTTCTGCTGAGGTCAATAGTAGCCTATGTGAAGGGTCATTTCATTATATTGTGGTGTCCACCTTATAGAGGAAATATGTGCAAGAAGCTTGTGACTGGAATGTTTTGGTAATTTTGATGCCAAACTAGGTGAAATGTATCTGAGTAGATTTAGAGTAACAATCAGTTGTGATACTTAATGGTATTTAAAATTATTTCTCATGTTTCATCTTTGTAGAGGAAAAAAAGGACAATGAAGGTTTCAATATAGCAAAATAGAAATTAGGAACTCCTATTATTATTATTATTATTATTATTACTATTATTATTACTATTGTTAGTAGTGGTAGTATTATTAATGCCACCCTATGGCTGATAGTATTAAAAAATAAATTTCAATTATCAAAAGTAGAAAGATAATAAACAAGAAAGCTAAAAATATGCTTCAGATGTAGCTTGTATCCTGCAAATGAGTGGGTTTGAACTGTAAGTAAAGGCAGAATTGTATGTACTGCTCTGTTATTAATCATTTTTCAACAAATACAAATAATCTGCCAGGAATGATACTGTTTCTTAGAGGACTGATTTTTATTAACTTTTGAGTCCTATTAATTAACTACATTATCTAGGGCTCAGAGGGAAGCTGTTAAACTTTTTGTCAGGGCACTCCATGTTCTCCAGTCTCCTGTGTGCCTTCTGTGCAGAATTTAACTCTGAGACCACAAGGTGAAGCAGCACTGTGCACACAAATAATGCCATCTGGGACTGCTAATGAGGGATTTCACAGTTCAGAGGATGCTGCTCATTTGCATCATCTGTTGAGGGGATGACAAAGATGGGAGGAGACATTTTATTTCCAAAACTGAGTTATTTTGATTAACTTTCTTATCTCAGCCCAGATGAATTTTTCACAGGAATTGATGCCATCTCTCAGGATGCCATCAGTAGGGATTGACATCAGATGTGCCATGAGGAGCCCTTGCCTGCCAGTGAATCACAGCCCCCAGCCACGTGCCCCTCAGCCTGGTTCACAGCCTTGGTGGAGACCAAATGGAAATCTACAACAGATCAGATTTGTCAGGGGAATAAGGGAAATGTTTACAAGGCTGGCATTTAAAGTGATGCCAGAAGTCACGTCTGTGACTTATAGTGATAGATGCCTTAAAGAGAGGGACTAGAGTCCAGAGGTAGAATCCATCAATTAGCAGTGGAAAACTTCTCTCCTGTCTATTATGTCAGGCCTACAGCAACTAGCCAAATATTTCAGTTGTTTTATAGCCACAGGAAGCCAGCATCCTGAACATATTGAGTACGTTTTTCCACTTCTTATCATTAATCAATACCATGACACCTAACATGACAACCTGGAGCCTTCAACCACCTTGAACTACACATTACTGTGTGAAACCACATACATATGTCATCATATCGGCACACCAGACTTTCCCCTTGTTATTTCACTTGGCTCCCCAAAGTTAGTCCTTCAGCATTTCCTCAGAATTAGAAAAAGAAGAAAATAGAGACATTTCATTGTACCACTCACTGAAAAAGAGCAGCTCCATGAATTGAGTGTGTGTTCTCTATTGTATTTAAGAACCTCAGACAACAGGATATGTAAAGGGTCTCTTGGGTTACTTAGTCTAATCTCTACCATAGGCAATGACATCATATAATCCTTTTAGAAAAGTATTGTCTTTAACTGGATAGGATTTTTTTTTTTTTGCTGCTTTCCCAGAAGACTACCTTAGAATTTAACTACTTTGATTGATAGAAGCTATCTAATTTTTAGCTAAAATTGGTTTCTATCTAGTTTACATCAATTTTTTGTGACAACATTGTTGTCTAGTTTAAACAGATTTTTTTCCCAGCCTCAGTAAACATCTCAGATAATTTTATGTATGTGACAAAAATAGGCAGCACTTTAGTTAAAAATTATTTGTATATTAAATCATGAATGTGAGCCTTAAATTGAGCCTTTCAAAATACTGCATTTAACAGAATGTTATCTTCAATTAAACCTTGATGCCTGAGCATCATAAGACATTTTTCTTGGATTCTGTCTTTGTTCCCCAGATTCTTTTTTTTTACTTAAGAAATTAAGAAATACTTTATTCTTTGCACAAGTTTAATATACCTCCTGTTTCTGCATAAGAAAAAGAAAATCCAAAAAATTGTTGCTTCCTCCCCACCTGCAGCCTGGTGTTTCTCATTGCTTATGAGACTTTACGTTCCCCTGCCCCCAGTTAAAAAGCTTCTGTGACCTATTTTGTTTCCACAGCTGCTTCCTCATTCTCATAGTGCAGAGACATAAGCATTAAAGAGTAAGAAAAGTCTGAATGAGGAACATGTTGAGCTCAATCAGCCTTCAATTTTCACCTCAACCATCTAATAAGTCATAACCAACAATATTTCCGATATAAGCTATGCCTTACACAATCACTAAGCAAATATTTTTCAAAGTTTGTGCTATTGGAATATATAACATATTGAAAAGCATGCAGCTTTGCAAATGATTGATAGTATGTGTACAAATAACCTTTACTTGTATTTTTTTCTCATCAACTTTTTAAACTACTGTTTTGCTCTGAGTAGTGCTATTATTATTTGTTTCTTGGGTTTATTTTTCAAAACCATATAAAATTCCTTGTAAGTACAAACATTTCTTTATTATAAGAAACAATATAGAAGAGAGAAACAGAAATGAGGAAAAATGGAAAAAAAGCAAAGATTAATATTTCTTTTCACAATTCAGAGACTTTAATGAACTTGGAATTGAATGTATTCTTAATTCCTTCATTTGTTCAATGCCCACTTCTGTACTCTGATGATGCTGTATTCTGACCAAACAAAACAAAAGCTGCAGTTCAAATCTGAAAGGAACTATCTGGGTCAAAATCCGCCCTTTGGTGGAACTCAGATGAAATTTCCACAGTTATTTGCTGTGACTCATTACCACGATTTTTTAGCACCCTTGGCCAAGAAGCCTCTTGCCTAAGTTAAATGTCAGAAAGATAGATGTCTAAGGTCGAGCTAGTCATGCTAGAATCCCTTTATATTCAGTGGAAAGAAATAGGTCCTTCCAGGGAATGACTGATCTGGCCATTTAAACATCTAACTTACAGTAGAGGTATCTTGTCTCCATTTGTGGTAGCTTTACATGCAGTCTGTCCGAGGTGGAGTAAGTGTCACCTTTTAGAGGTGAGGATATGAAACAGAAAGACTGCTTCTAGAATACAGCTTTAAGAAAAGTATCACCTGGCTTCCAAAGGAGCTGTGAATCCCCCAGGTCCTTGGCAAGGCACAGCATGAGCTATATGTAAAGTTTTACAAGCAGGCTCTGCTCAGGCTGAGCTCAGTTGCCCACAGAGCCCATTTATTCTCACTCTGTAAGTCACAACACTCATGCTTATGCAAACCAGGTTCTCTGGGCATCCTGTCTGCTTGTCATTCACAAGGGCAGTGGGAATAGCTGAAAGGATGCTTATATTCAGTATACTTATACTACATTTTGGGATGCCATAAGCACCAGTTACATCCATTGTTTCTCACTGGCAACACATGCAGGATCAATTTGGAGAAGGCAGCAGATAGTGCATCTGGCAGAAAACGTGAATTTCTTGATACTCATATGGGAGCAGCAATATAAATCAATATTTTTACACAGTGATTTGTAGAGATTTGCAGTAGACATGAGATTGCTATGAATTAAATTTGTAAACACTGGAAGAAATTGTAGAACAAAGGATTCAGAAAAGATCTGCATGTGTAACAAAGAATATTCTTCCCAAGAAATTGCTTCCATTACACTGTTCCTACCAGTAGGATGGACTATATGCATTGGGACAAGTCTTTGGAAATCAGTAATATGAAGATTAGTTCACTGTTGCAAATCAAAAGGTACCCAAAATCTAAGTACTTGACAGCAGCTGTCTCTTTTTCTCTTATGCTGAACACACTAATGATTCTGCCCAAGATGTTGAACATGTCTTGATGCTTGTAAGCCTGTGAGAGTGCATCTGTAAAATCAACACATTTAAAGATGCTGTTTAATAAAATCACTTTCCCTTCCCACAAGGACTCCCAGTTAGTTTTGTCAGACTAATTTTCCTACAATGGAAGTTACTTTGCTTTACCCTTGCCATGTATCCCTGCTCATATTACTGTTAAATTTACCCTGAAAGCTTCATAACAAGTTCTCCAGATGTCAGCTGCTGATAGTTATTATTTTATGGGTCACCTCTCTCACAACAGCCTAGAGTAACCCCCTGTAATTTGCGAACACTGTGAAAATGTTTTTCTGGACCATAATTGGCTGTGACTCCCCATGCACAGGCAGGCATACTGTTAACAACTGCTACTCCGTGGCCTGAATTGACACCTAGAAATACCTTCATATATACTGAATATATGACATCTGCTGGCTTACCGCATTCCAAACTTTGGGTGCTCAGACAGATGCTGAGCTCCATGCCAGAGTGTCTAAATTTTACATTAGCAGACAGTGGAAGGAATGTTGCAGTGACAGAGGGCTTAGTGTTGTTGAGCTGAAGACATGCCTCTGAGCCTTCTGCATACATGCTGAAGGTCACATGCAGTCCAACCAGTCAACAGTGGGTACCTGTTGACCACTCAGACACAGGAAAGAGAATAGGACTCTATACAATAGATCATTTTACATTTTAATACATATATTTGCAGATACATGTCATATACATAACTGAACAGATTAGCACGGTATTGACATACAAAGGCCAATGGCTTGATCAAGGCTGAATATTACCACATGTGTAAAAAATAAAATCTGTAGTAAAAAGAAGAAACTGGGAAATAGGACATAGGACACCAAAACAGCTCCAGCTTCCTAAGCTCTCCTTAAGGAGTTTCCAGTTTCTCCCACATGGCTTACACAGTTCTGATAGGCTAGAAAAGTTGGTCAAAGTTATTTATAGTGTTCTGAGTACATTTTTATCTCTGCATGTTTTCTGCTTAAGTTTGGGTTTGAGCAGTTATATTTGGCCATTATTTCAAGGCCAAAATTGATCTCGTCCATGAGACTAAGTTCACTTTTGTAAAACGTGCACCAGTTTTCTTCCCAGAGAGGCACTTCAGGATTAGCTGCTCTAAATTTTCATGAGTTAGGCAGCTAAGTAGCTATAGTATAGACAGATGAACTATAGACAGAATAGCTCAGGACTATAACCAATGATTAATGCCTTTACTTTCACAAAAGTCACACAGAGAATACATTAAACTTCCCAAATCAGAGCTTAAATCAGTAGTATGAAGTTGACAGGCTCCAGGAGTGGGCTTCTGAAAATTTCATGAAGTTCAGCAAGGCCAAGTCCCAGATCCTGCACCTGAGTTGGGGCAGTGCCCAACATCAATATAGACTGGGGGATCATCACGGGACAAACTGACTGAGAGCAAAGATTTTAGAAATACTGCAAGTTGGATGCAGCTTTCAGCAACCTGATCTAGTGAAAGGTGTCCCTGCTTGTGTCAGGTGAAGTGACCTAGATGACCTTTAAACCTCCTTTCTAACTCAAACCACTCTGTGAACCTAAGATATTAGAGGAAATTCTGATTTAAGTAATAACTAAAGTCTGATGATGATTTAGAATTTTTATTCTTGAATGCTTGTCTATTAAAAATGTACTGAGGAAAACATATTTAAACACCAGGTTTTAGGTTTTTTGGTTTGGTGTTGGGGTTTTTTTGTTTGTTTGTTTTTGTTTTTGTTTTTGTTTTTGTTTTTGTTTTTGTTTTTTTAAGATCACCTTTAATTGATTGCAATGGTTACCTAGGATTTAGGAAATTCTATAAATTTTTGCAGTTATGAAGCAATACACCAATCAATGAGGCAAAAAATAAAGAAATTAACATTTTACAGAGAAATTGAACACTTGAAATAATGCCACTTATCTGAGAAGCAGTCCATGAGATTAACATTTAGGCTCTTAAGCTTCTTAAGGCTTTTCGGAACATAAATAACTCTATGTGAGCCAGATTTATTTGCAATACTTGAGTTCCAAAATCTATTTTATTGGGGAAAAAAAGCACTAAAATTATTTTAATATGCCTTTTTGACTCTAAAAAAACTACTTTATCATGTATTGAGTTTTTATATTTTTCTCAGTTTCTGAATGTTAGTATCACAGAAGAATAAAATCATAGAATAGTTTCATAGAAAGGAAACCTTGAATATCGTGTAATGGTCACTGGCTGTGGGCAGGGACACCATCAACTACATCAGATTGCTCAGAGCCCCATCCAGCTTGGCCTTGAACACCACCAGGGGTGCAACATCCATGATTTCTCTGGGCATCCTGTTCCAGTACTTCACAATAAGGAATCTCTTCCACATCTATTCTAACCCACTCTCTTTTAACCTAAACCCATTCCCCTTTGTCCTGTCAGTACATGCCCTTCTAAATAGTCCAGCCCCATCTTTCCTTTAAGTTCCTTTCAGGTACACGAAATCTGCAATTAGGTCACCCCAAAACCTTCTTTTTTTCCCAGTCTGAACATTTCCAATTCTCTCAGCCTTTCCTCACAGAAAGGTGCTTCATCCTTCTTATCAACTTGGTGGCCTCCTCTGGACTCGATCCAACAGGCTGATGTCCTTCCTGTGCTGGGGACCCCAGAGCTGGATGCAGCATTCCAGGTGGGGTGTCACCAGAGCAGAGCAGAGGGGCAGAATCCCCTCCCTGGCCCTGCTGGCCACGCTGCTTTGGGTGCAGCCCAGGGCACGTTTGGCTCTCTGTGCTGTGAGTGCCCATGGCTGGGTCATGTCCAGCCTCTCCTCCACCAGCACCCCTGAGTCCTCAGCAGAGCTGCTCTGATTTGTTCATCCCCAGCCTGTGTTGATACCAGGGTTTGCCCCGACCCAGGTGAAGCACCTTGCACTTGGCCTTGTTAAACCTCATGAGATTCCCATGCGCCCACTGCTCAAGCTTGTCCAGGTCCCTCTGGATGGCAAAAGACTCTTTGTGTCTTGGATCTTACATGTCTCATTTTTATACTCTTTTTGGCTGTGAAGGAAGACGAAAAGGTTCTCACCTGACTCAAAGGTCAGCTAATAACGTTGGTCTCATGGTCTCACCTCTGGCCAGCAGGCACGAGCTTCAGGTGTGTCAGCTGCACCACTCAGCTCAGTTTCATCTGCAAATGTGCTGAGGGTGCACTCGATCCCTTCATCCCTGTCATTAATGAAGAGATTATGTAACACTGGTCCCAGTACAGACCCTTGAGGGACACCACTAGTCACAGATGCCCTTTGGATGTGACCATCCAACCAGTTCCCAATCCACATGACTGTGCACCAATCAAATGCATTACTCTCCAACTTGAAGAGAAAGGTGTTGTGGGACACTATGAAAGTACTTGCGTTCAGGCACTTCTGTTGCTGTCCAGAAAAGTCTGGAGGCTTCTCTAATGTTTTCCTTCCCTTGAGTTTGTTTTTGCACAGTCCACATAAGTGTTTCAGTACCCTGTGAACAGAGAGCAAAACAGCAGAAAGAATGCAGAGTAGAATCCCTTATCTGGACCACATCTTTCCTATTTAATTTACTGGGGCATTTAAAGACAGTATTTTAAGAGTCAGTGTTTTAAAAGAAAATGTAGTTCTGGTGGATCAGTCTCTCACATGGGCTGATCATTATCTAGAGACACTTGGAAAGTTTCAGTAAAAAACTTCACATTGGAAAAAAGAACTGCATGAAAATATGCTGTATGCTGGTTTTGCTAAACTTTGGCTTTAGAAGAAGATTTTAAAAAACACACCACAGTGACCTGTCTTAACAGTTTCTATGTTAAATGCTTCACAATTTAGAATGACTTTTCAATTCAATATTTTGGATTTTTTTTATACTAACTGTGTCGTATAATGGAGGGTACTAAAAAGCAAAAGTCAAAACAACATTTCACACTGCCAAAACTGACACAATAAAACCAGACTGGCCACCTAAAATAGATGGATTTGCCATTAACCTGTTAGGAGGATAACCATTCTCCTACCCTAGTCCTCCATCACAGTCAAAAAGGTGTCAAGTTAAGTGCTACTATACTCCAGCTCCTATTTGCCCTTGTGCTACAGGCTACAAAAAAAAAAAAAGCAAAAACTTTTCACAGTGTTCTTTATCTTATGTCATTATCCTTATGCTGCCTTAGGTCATTAAAATAAATGTTTTGTGCTTGGGTCAATTTATTCTATTGTCAGTGATGAATGTACCTGCTTGATTTAATTTTGTATGCATTTTATATTGCCCATTGTATGTTTTCAGGTTTATTAAATAAGTAGTCCATCTTATTTCAAAATCTCTAAACATGAGATAGATAGATAGATAGATATTTTAATGATTTATTTTAAAAGCCATACTTTTTTGCTTAGCACATGGTAAATTCTAAGTTAAATCTGACTGTGTTGTTTTGTTAGTACTTGTGGATAGTTTCATATAGAGAGGGAGGTCAGATTGTCCTATATGTCAAGAAACAAGGGCTTGGACTTATCTTGCTCATTTTCTCACCTCTTTTTCATCCTTACCACAATGTAAATTTAAGGAGACCTCTACTACCCTACCTCATTTCTCTTCATGTTGCTTCAGCCAACTTTTTCCCAGAAAAACCTTCTTTTTCTCACTGAAGAGTGTTTTCACTCCCCTGTCAAATTGCACAATGAGATGAGTCACTGATAGAGGGTGAGTTATGCTGACCCTTAAAGTTCTACTGGGAAAGGGCAGGACAGCACTCTGCTAAAACCCAATGAAACTGTCTCTTTGGTCTTTCTTTGTAGGAAGAGAGGTGAGCCCTGCAGGTTTCTTCAGGCAGCTCCAACTGGCACCTCAGCTGGGAGACAGATACACACATACAGCATCTCTTTTCTCTGGTGTGTAGTATAAGGAAAATCTCATTTGCCTTCCCAACTTGGGACACAACCCTTGCATCAAACAGCAACACTGACAGTATTTAATCTCAACTCCAGGTCACCATCAAGTCAATATCCCAAGATTGCCTTTGGGATTGTAGGGAGCCTTCCCTCCATAATAGAAGGTAAAACCATGCGAGTGTCTGAAAATCACGTGCTACAGCTGACCTATATGTCAAGAATATTAATTACTTAGAGATGCTAATTTTATGTGTAGTTGGATGTATATACTATGTAGATTGTACAGAAAACCAAATAAAGATTTTGCTAGACCATAGTTCCAACTCAGTGTCCAGGAAATGCTTCCTGATATTCACTTCAGGTGTCTTGTTTCTCAAAATTACGGCTTTATGTGGAGACTGCATAGAGAAATACCTTTAAAAAAAACAGCAGAAATTACAACAGCTTCTAGTCAGAACATAGGTTAGCAGAAAATATTTTTTTTCAATTCTATTCCAAAAGTCTACTCCCCCTATTGCTTTAATATTTTTGAGTTTGGTTTTCTGAATACCTCCAATTTTTGACAAGGATATGAAGATGTTAGAAATAGGGTGCAACCCAATTAAAAGAATATGCAATAGAATTCCTGTAGGAAAAAATACTCTGCATCAGAATTTCTAAGTTGTAAGAAAATTCATTGGAAACTGTATTAACCTGAAAGACCTGAGGCTAAACAACAGTTTGCATCTGTCCTGGCAGTATGTTGTGGCAAAACCAAGATTGGTTTCAAGCTGTCTAAGCACAGCTATTGCCATAGCCAGGTGATAAATGACATTATTTCTAGAAAATCCTTCTGAAGATCATACCAGGAGCACACCAGATGCAGTTCCCATTAATCGAGATGGTGGCTCACCAGCCATATAAAAAGAGGGAGGATTCTATTAAAATTTTGCTTCCCATTTACTTTCAATTTCACATATCCTCATACTCATGGTCCTCTTTCTGATAGTATTTGGGGAGGAGATCTTAGATTAACAGAAAGAGAACGGCCTTGAAATCTCTAGAGAAATTTTGAATTATTTGATTTTCCAAACTGTTTTTTCGGGATTATTTTTAAAAATATATGGATGAAGTTCAGTGCTTACATCTCAAATCTTGTGTGCATACACAAACTGAATTGAAATTCTGACCTCTGTAGTTCATCCATCTGCTGAACCTACTAGTTTTATCAGAGAAACATTTTAATAAGCTGAGAAAACAGGATCAAAATCATCTTCATGGCTTTGTTCTCTACTTATTTCCATCAAAAAGTTCTGATGAGGCTATAATTCTTCAAAATTCTTGCTTAAGATAGCATTTCAGGTATTTAATACTTGGAAAACTTAGATTTCCATTGGCTCCACTTCAGGTTTCTTCTATTATACACAGAAATATCTTAAGCACATTTACCAGCTGTGCTACATGATGCTGAGTTGCACAGGGTAACTATACAACTTCAAGAGCATATTTTCTTACTAGCCTGAATTTATCTAGGAAAGTGACAACATTGCTGATATTTCTGATTGGTGAGAGCATTAAGTTTTGACAGGTGCTTGCACTTTGTCTAAGGTTTCAAATGCTTTGAGACAGCTGCAAACCTGATCTGAGTTATTATCAGGGAAAAAATCATGACCGGCAAATAGTATCTTGGTATTTGCTGTAGCTGATAATGAGGTATCATTTCAATAACCCCCACCTTACTAACAATGAAATTGCATGCAACTGAAAAGGTGCTGGCACTAGTGAGAGATGTTTCAGTAACCCAAACTACTCTAAAACTGAAGAAAAGGGTTTTTGTACCAAGCACAGGAGTGCTGACTTTAAAAAATAAGTTAACATTAAGAAGGCTTTAAGTTGCTTGGAGAGAATCTACAGGCTTAGAGGTCTGAGGAATACTTAGCAAGTATTAAAAGCTAACCCAAGCTATTTTTAAGCCATACAGAATTGCAACTCCACTCAGCAACTTGGATTAGACATCCATCCTATATAGTGTTGCTTGTGTCTGGCTTACTCTCTAGATGAGGTGTTCAGACAGACTTGTACATTTGTCAGCTCTGCAGAGACAACTCAAGAAGGAGAAAATAAAAAGTACTAGTTATGTGGCCAGAGTCCAAAGTCTGTAAAAACTGTATTTTGTTGGACATTTCTGTCAGTGTGTCATAACATGTCATCTCTCTTGAGGGGATATAACTTCTGGAAGCCTTCATAAGTTGTCAAAGCTCAAACACTAACTTATTTTTTCTTTATCAGTAGAAATACCAAATTATAACAAGCACCTGTGCTGTGGACCATCAAGGCAAGAGTTTCCCATTTCTACACATTAACACTCTGATCCAACATGAAATATTTCTACAATTAACACCTTTCAGAGGTCTGTTCTTTGGAGGTGCCCATTTCTGAAAGTACTGATCTAAAGAGAGGAGCAGGAGTCAGAGGTTTGTGTTTATTTCTTGCAATAAACAGCCAGTGGAGCTGGTGTAAACAGACTACTATCCATCATTTGGGGGATTACTTTGCACCATGATCTTCAAAATTTTCTCTGAGCACCCTTCCAAAGGTCTGACTCAATGTTGTCCTACAGGTCCATGTTGACTTTATGTGTAGACCAGCAGCAGCCTTCTGAATTCACTTTGGGAATCAGATGGTTCATACAAAAGGTCAGAACGCTTTTAGAAGTAGCACTGCTACCAGCAAAGCCAGCATGTGATTGTCTATAAACCCCACCCACACGCGTTCAGGTGTAAGCAGATGTATTTCTTTTCCCACACCCGATTCTTCATTTCAGATAAACAAAATGAAAACAAATCAAAACAAAACAAGACAATATGCAGGAAAAGAGAAAGAAATTTGATATCCATGGTGGCTTCTCTTCTACAACACATGCTGCTAATCCCAATAATGCAGGTATAATTTTAATCAGTCATCCATTTTTCTGAGAGTTGATTAATAAGCAAAAATATTAGGTCTGAGAAAAGGTCTGTGCATGTCTTTATTTCTTAATTTATTTTTTGTTATTTTTTGCTTAATTTTAAGTCAAGGACCTAAATATTATTTCAATATAGTCCCTTGTATTTAATTATTAAAAGTTTTAATAATAGCAGACTGCATCCAGTCACACCAAAAGGTGAAGCTTCTTCATGTTCATACTTAGATTTACACACTTTGCAATAACACAATTCATTTAATAGGAAGTGAATTACAACAATAATGTAAGAGAGAAAAATGCTACAGAAGTCTTTTCTTCCAGTAATTTAAAATATGATGTCTATAGGTGAAATTATACTGTCACAAACAACTGATATTTCTGTCTCTTATCAATGACAGGAAGTAGTTATAAAAAAAGCAAACCAAGCAAATCACTTCAGATTCCATTCTTTCACTCATATAAAGGCATGAATGTGAGTGTGAAATGTTTTCATAACTTGTTCATCATCTGGCCTTTGGGGTTTGCTCTGCTGACAAGGATAGAGTGATACTTTTTATTATTTTGTACTACAGATTTTCAAGTGATATTGTTGTCAGACAAAATCATTGTTTTTAATGGAACTTTTAAAAAAGAAATATTTCAGAAATATTATATTATTGAATACCAAAGAAAATAAAACATTAATATCACCAATTCTTAAATTTTGTTCACTTTTTTCTTTTTTTTTTTTCCCTCTCAGTTCTGCTTCATATTTGTATGAAATAGGGTAGGAAAAGCTGAAATAACATTCAGAAAAAAATTGGTCCATTTAATTATTTATTCTTTCAGTGGCACAAAGCATCATGAAATTTTCCTTTTACACTGTATTTATAGTTGTCCTTCCATTTAGAAGTCTAACCTAGTGGCTTGCATGGGGCTGTTTATTTGTCTGTGACACTCAAAAGATTTCTCTTCAGTGGATTCCTATGCCTCTAAATGAATAATTATTACAGAGTTTCAGTCATTATATACAGGTATGTACGAATTCACATCAAACCTAATGTTAGTACCTGTTGATGTAGATGGGAAGAGAATTTGCAAGTGTTCTTTCTGGATTGGCTTCTACTTTGGTTTAGAGGTATTTTTCGGGGTTTTAGATGGCAAAAAGAAGAAAATGCCACCATCTTAGATTTCCGTATTTTCTGATGTAGAAGATGTATTCATATTGTCTGTAGGATATGTCTACATTGAATGACTGTAGAAGCGCCTTGGCTTTCGGGGTGAATAGGCCAGCTCAACACCCCGGCACTGCCACAGGAGTGGGGAACCGTGCTCCCGCGGCAAAGTCTTACTACGCACAGAACCCGTAGAGCGGAGGCACACTCCTTGAGCCTTTGGCATCCACAAGGACCAGGACAAAGGATTCGAGGAGACCTTCTTCTCTCGGATAAATCCATGTGTTTATTGTGAATGGGTCCACAAGGGAGGGAAAGGCAAGATGCACTCATGGTTTTTATGCAGGGGTTGTAACAGGGGTAGATGCAAACCATTAACCAATGGGATACAACTGGGGAGGAGTAGAGAGGAGGATAGTACAATTTGGGGAAACTAATAGGGTTACTCTGTGGGAGGGATTGTGTTACAGAGTCCAGTGGGGTTTCAAGGATTTATAACAGACATAGAATTTTCTGGATAAAAGGGATAGATTTTTTACAGTAACTGACAGGGAGTTTAGGCAGGGTTTAGGTGATGGACAAGGAAGGTGCTGGAACAAAGTGTGTGGAATAACTATATAGGGAGCAAAAGAGAGTATACAAAATCTGGGGTTGTTGTAAACCATTAACACATGAAATATAGGGTAAGCAAGAATAAATCATCCCAACAGAATACAACAAATGACTTAAGAAGCAGAGGGCTCCTCCTCACAGTCTGGAAGGTTTATGGTCTGAGACATGGCACTATGTCCAAATGGCTCCTGGCAAATCCGGGACATCTCTGATCAGTTTAAATACTGACAAAATGAGGTAGCATCTGACTGCTCCCATACAGGCACATACACGACCTGCTAATTATTTCATTGAAAACCACTAATCAAATTAATCTTAAGTGAAGAAAAAAAAAAAAAAATTCTGTCTGCTAAGGATGCCAGTCGCTGGTTAAGGATATTTAGAGGCACCTCATACTGATTTACAACAAAAACTTTGTTTTCTTTCATATCCACAGTGCTATAAAATACTATTAACTTTCGTGTTAGGAACAGAAATTTGCATCTTGATTTAGTTCCCTGTTCATGGGCACTTCATGCCTTTTGAGACTTCCCAGGTGTTTTAAACATTCTCATGGAGGTAACAATTATAACCCAATGAAACTTTCCGGGATTTACTAGGCATTTTACTCTGAGTGGACAAAGAGGTTCATACACAATTCATGAGTACATAAAATGATCTTATTTATTAGTCAAAACACCCAGAAAACAGCTGGACTGTAGTCATAGACTTATCATTGATATTTTTAGCACCTGTAAGACAGACTCTTGATGAATCTGTGATGGCCAGGCATTTGACACTCCTAAGTCAGGTGAGGAAGTGTCAGTCTCCACAGCATTTGGTCTGATCTTTTACCTTGCTGAATTGATATCTCCCAGCTCTGTCTTGATTTTTGCTCTCAGGTTTTTGTAACTCTGCTATGTACATGTGTTTCTCTCTGGAGACCTTCATCTAGCTACTACTAGTATAATTACTTCTTAAGCTAATTATTTTATCTCTGTGATTTTATTTTACTTAACATAGAATCATAAAATCATAAAATAGTATAGGCTGGAAGAGTCCTTTAAAGATTTTCTAGTCCAAATTTCCTTCCACAAGTAGGGACATCTTCAATTAGATCAAGTTGCTCAGAGTCCCATCCATCCTGACCTTGACTGTTTCCAGGGGTAGGGTATCTTCCTTTTTTTTGGGCTATCTGTTCCAGTCCCTCACCACCCTCATTATAAAAAACCAATCTTCCTAATATTTAATCTAAATCAATCCTCTTTTACTTTAAAGCAATTAACCCTTTTCCTGTTGCCAGGATGATCCCATCTCTGTTTTCATGGGAGAGCTCTCCAGCCTTCGATCACCTTTGTGTCCCTCTGGGCTTGCTTCAGCCGGTCCATGCCCTTGGGGCTGCAGTGCTGGATGCAGCACTCCAAGTGGGGTGTCACCAGAGCAGAGCAGAGGGGCAAAATCCCCTCCCTGGCTCTGCTGGCCACACTGCTTTGGATACAGTCCATGACTGGGTCAGTCCAGCCTCTCCTTCACCCCAAGTCCTTCAATGCTGGGCTGCTCTCATCCTGAAGCCTGTGTTGATATCAAGGATTTTCCTGACTCACATCGCTCTTGGCCCTGTTGAGCTTCAAGTTCATGATGTTCAAGTGGACCCACTTCTCAAATTTCTCAACGCTGCCAAACAGACACTTAAGCCCTGAGCAGATTCAGAAAACCCCTTTGACAATTTCAGAGCATGACGCTTTGATTTCAGACAAATAGTAGCAAACTATCAAAGCCATTTTTTGTTGTTAACATATCCAAATAGCTCTGTATTTAAGGCTGAGTGCAGGGAATGTGATAGGACCATGTCAATTTTCTTAAACTGAGAGCAATATGGAGAACACTTTCCCATTTTATAAATTGTGTGAGATAGCCTATTTTTGAAGAATTCCATATTTTTGATGTTGTCTGACATTACAAAATGTCTGGCCTTTTATTTTACAGGCCCTGTGGGAAGGGACTCAGATAAACACCTGTGACAGTCATGACTAAAGTGGATCTCTGACTTTGCTAGCTGGAATTCTTAGTGACATGATTCTGTAACATTAAGGTAAATGGGAGCCTTGCCTCCCATTTCAACAGGGATGTGATCAAGCTGCATTATGCTGCTGGACACAGACATGGCCAAGAAGACTTAAAAGGGGCCTGTTGTAATGCATTAGTTGGGTTTATATTGTGTTTCATGGGATTTGTAAAGTTTTTTCCCTGTTCCCCTTTTAACTGTATCACGTGGTTTGTCCCTGCTCAGCAGTGCCCATCCCCCACACTGGAATGTAACCCAACTCTGTTCCACTCCCACCTTGTCCCTGATGGGTAATGGCTTGTCTCTGCCTCTGGGCCCTGCCCCCCTGGGAAAAAGCCCCGGGACCAGGTGGCTTGCTCTCTGGCGCCAGCATCCGCGGGGAAAGGACCCCAGAATAGAGCTGTGATACCCCCCAGTGAGAGAGCAGGCTCTTTCCTTTTGCCATCAGCGGTCGTCAGGTCTCATAAAGAAACACCTCAGGGGCCTCTCATTATCAGTCAGATTTCTCTCAAAATATTGCCTGTACTGAGCACTATTTGGGACAACATGTTGGCAATTGGGCATCTTAATTCAGTCTTTGTGTAGGAAACTACCCACTGACTTGAACAGAAAAACCACGTAAAAATCATGGGCTTTGAGGAGTATTGCAAATTAGTAAATGTTTTGTGAAGGAATCGCTTGGCTTTTGGAAATATCAATGGTTTTCTCAATATAGAGGCTATCAGGTAGATGTTATGAACAGAGTAAAATTTTATTATGACCCTAAATTATGATACATTTTCTAGGTTCATCCTTGAATTTGAGACTCCAGGCACTAAGAACTGTAATTAAATCCATCATAATAGGTTTCAACATATCTGTTTGACTCCATACTATGGTCCATTTTCTAGATAAGATTAGGGTAATAACTTTTTTTTTTTTTTTTTTTTTAATAATAAGCTTTCAGATTACCAACTGATCAGTCTAATAGTAGCATATAATTGAAATTCTCAAGGATCACCTCCTTTAATCCCAGAGCACATTTGATTTTTATATTGTCTGAGTGTGTGGGCTGTTGGTATCTCAGCATCCAAACAAAAATCTGCTTCTCAATGACAGAGAAGTTGCCTTATCTTGGCACAATAATGGACACAGTGACTAAGCACAAATGATGCAGTATATTTGACAGTGAGTGTTGTTCAAGAGGACACAGTTCCTTAGAAGTGTTTGAGAAGTTTTTCTCATTATTTTTGCTCTGGCATTTTATGTGGTACTTTTTGCAAGGACATTCCCACCTAAGCATTGGCTGTCACTTAATAAAATAAAAGAGAAAGAAGAAAAAGGAAAAAAAAAAAAACAACCAAAACAAACCAAAACAAACCAACCAAACAAAAAACCAACCAACCAAACAAACAAAAAAACCCCACAACAACAACAACAACAACAAATCCCAAATTATTGCACTGATGTAATTGTGGCCAGAAAAGAGTGGAGTGAGAACATGTGAAAGGACCAACTCTGCAGCCACTGAAGTCAGTGGAGAAGGAAGGGGAGGAGGTGCTCCAGGTGCTGGAGCTGAGATTCCCCTGCAAACTGTGTCCATGGTGCAGACCATGGTGAGGCAGCTGTGCCCTGCAGCCCTTGTAGGTCCATGGAGGTGCAGAGATCACCTGCAGATCATAGAGAAGACCCACACTGGAGCAGGTGGATGACAAAAAAAGTCTGTAACCCCATGGGAAACCTGCACTGAACCAGGCTCCTGGAAGGGACCTGTGGACCCTCAGAGAGAGGAGGCCACACTGGAGGAGGTTTGTTGATAGGATTTGTGACCCTGTGGAGGACCCACACTGGAGCAGATTTTCCTGAAGGACTGTATCCCATGGAAGGAGATCCACACTGGGGAAATTTATGGAGGACTCTTTCCTGTGGGAGGGACCCCATGCAGGAGCAGGGGAAGGACTCCTCTCCCTGAGGAAGAAGTAGTGGCAGAAACAACATATGGTGAACAGACAATAGTCCCCATTCCCTGTCCTCCTGTGCCACTGTCAGAGAGGAGGTAGAGCTGGGAAGGAAGGAGGGGTGGGGGAAAGATTTTTTAAGATTTGCTTTACTTCTTCTTTTGCAGCTGTGATTTTGAGTGGTAATAAGTTCCCTAAGTTGTGACTGTTTTGCCCATGATGGTGATTGGTGAGTGAGCTCTCCCTGCTCTTATGAGCCTTTAATTTTTTTTTTTCCTCCCCTGTTCAGTTGTGGAGGGGAGTGATAGTGTGGCCTTCATAGGTACCTGGCCTCCAACCAGGGTCACACCACCACAGTCTCATAAGAACGTCATTGCACAGCTCATCCAAAAGTAGACAAAAATAGGGCAGAAAAATATGCTTCAGATCGCCATTTACTGCAAATAGGTAAATCTGGCTTACATCCTAATCTTGCTGCTGTGAAAATCTTCCTTTGATTTGGAGAAGGAAAAGATATCTATTCATGGTGAAGGTAGGTAAAGCCACGGTGTGAGTTACTTGGATAAATATTTTGGACTGTGTGTTTTGGAAGCTGGATATTTGCAAATATCCTCAGTTCAAGAGACGTCTGCCAGCTGCAATCCATACACACACAGGACAAAAATCCACTCTCACATGAAGATCATCCTTTTCAATCATAAGGTGAATAGAGTGTAAGTGAAGCATGAATAACAGTGCAACATCTACCAAAGCATGACTGCTCTACGGGGCATGGGAGAAAACTAATCAGAGGACAAATTACTTCATCACAGGATTCCCCGCTCAGCCCTCCAGAGGACAAAAGTTAAATTCTTGATCAGATACTTATTTCTCTTGGTGAAGAGAAATTTATTTAGGCACAAGAAATTTAATATTTTTCAATGGAATAAAGAGAAAATAATGTTACGTCACAAAAAAAGAGTAAACTGGAAGTTACTAGAAGGTCCTGCTCAAGGCTTCTGAACAACATATGCAAGTTTAATTTTGCATGGCCAAAAGTGAGGAAGGCCATGAGGAAGGCCAGATTTGTCTGCTAACGATCTGCACTCTCTAAAGGTATTTCAGGGACCAAAGGCACTAGCAGGCTCCTTAGACAAAATAATACATAGGTGTGATCTATGCCCAGCTTGAATCTGTACTTCTGCCAGAGCTGAGCAGCTCTGATGTGTGATATTCGTGGATAAAGAGGAGGGTCCCAGACTCTTGCTTGGGGTGGTCTGGCTCGTCTGAGACAAGTTTTTTACAAGAGTCTAAATCTTGCTGATTTTCATGAAAGCACTAATAGCTTTCCAGATCAATCCCTACCCCTCAGCCTTACAGTATCTAGTGGTTTTTGATTTCCTTCTTCCCTGAAAAAATCACGATAGCATCAGTGATAACAAAAATTGAACAGAAACTCGGAGCTCTCAGTGATGAGACAGAAGGCAAAATCTGAGTTTATATTCATCCTCCACATCAGAAGTTCAACACAAATTCAATCTCCATTGAAGCTTTGCTCTAGTGTATATCTCATATTAGATATCCACCCTTATCTTTCTTCTACTTAGCAAGATTGCAAAGATTTATCAGCAGCAGCTTTGGAAACCAATGATATTAGGGAGCAGCTGAATGGTTTGAGAAACTCAATGCAAAGAAAGAAAGAGGACTGTGCACCCCCCAGGTGGTGTCGGAGATGCTTGCTGACTCTTCTCATGGTCTCCAAAGAATCACTGTTAGGTTATAGAAGTTGTTTTTTCTTTTGTCCTTATCATTAGAGCCTGATGAGGAAGCTTGTGATTAAGGAAACTAGAAGGTAAGCAGCACACTTCAGCATTTCACCCAGGAACAAGGTCATGTATAGATAAAGATGAAACTGACGGGCTTAGGACTACATGGAAGAACTACTCTTGTTTCCCAGATGTTATTTTTCTGGGTGGCCTCCAGAGATTTGAAGGGAATTTTTCTCATAGACAAGTGACTTTCTGCTACAGATGGTGCTTTTAACTCTCCTAAGTCAAAAAATGACAATTCTTAGAGGGGCAGCTGAGTCCTTATTTTCACAGATTTCCATTCACCACTTTGAAATTTCAGGCAAAGCAACCTCCCAAAGATCTTAATTTTGGCAGTTAATTGATACAATATACTTTAAACCTATTTGATTTACTGAGGATATTATTTTTTTCATAGGGGGATGATTTTTAGCTAGTAACAAGTTTATGCCTTTAAGACTGCATAGACATATACATATAAATATTTTCCTTACAATGTGTCCACTCTTTTTTTGCTGTGGCCCACGACTCCCTCCCAAACTTTGTCCGATTCCAGTTGGCTCTGCCTAGAATCTAATACTTTGAGCCAAGAAAACAAGAAACAATGATGAAAAACATGCTCAGGCAAAGTATTTTAGACTGTGAAAGAATGAACATAAGAAACTTACAAGAACTTAGAAACAATGTGGTGCCTGGAGAATTAAATTACAGAGGTGCTGAAAATATATTTTCCATACAAAAACATTTTGAGAAGAGATAAAATGGTTCATGTGAGGAAATCATAATGATGAGAAGAAAAGTTAATTATTTAGACTAAGCAAAAGAAAATCAAATAAAAATATATGGGGTCCTTCAGTGTGATCAATTTATTCATAAATAGACATATGTTCAGAGACTGTTTGTCCACACTGGATTTGTGGAACTCTATCCTATTTGGCAAGACTTAGAGTCTAAATGAAGAACACATACAGCAGTTTCATCTCCAGCTCTGGGCAAGCATAGCCCAGAACACAGATACTTGAGCTTTACTTGGGAGCTGTGCTTGTGCACCAGTTTGGGCTCAGACAACAATGCCTCAGATGAGAGCAACATATTTCTGCTGGTTCTGAAATTTCATCACATTGTACTATCTGTATCCAGGCATAATTTCTGAGACCAGGTAATATTTGACATAGATTTGAATATATCCATTTCTATATCAGGACAAGGACTTCACCTTTCAGGAGATGAACTGCATGCCTTAGCCTGCAAGGCTTGGCGATAGAACACTCTTAAACTGTGTTTTGTATTCGTGGAGTGAGTTAATACCTTCTTTGAAGACTTTGGCCTGCCCTTTATCTGGTTTGTAGATAGAATTTTATTGTAACCACCCTTGACATATTTTTGATCTTTTCTGCTACCCTTTCTCTTTCATGATATGAAGTCCTTTCTCAACTCATCTTTCCTGGTTTTCATGCTATTACCTTAAGCCTTGCTCTTTAAAAGTCATTACAGTTCTAAAAACCAACATGATTCAGTTAAATGGATCTGAATTCAGACTTCCTGTGAAGCAAATCTAGCTCTTCAAACCAACCAACTCTTTCTTTTCTTATCTTATCCTTTTTAAAAGAGTTTTTAAAAGGAATGTCTTAGGCAATCTGGCTTTTAACCTATGGCATGGAAACTCTAGTTTTCTATCTGCATCCATAAGTTTTGCTGATTTTGAATGAAGTAACAGAAGCAGCCTGTGAACAAAGGAGTTAATGGAGCAATTTTCATGGAATATCGTGTTTTACAACATTGTCACTTCCAAAAGCAGTTTTTAAATCACAAGTTTATTCTGGATTAGAAACATAATTAAAAGGACAAAAGGATTTGTAAAAGGCAGGTGCTTTTTTTGTGTACCTGTGTGATAGAATTTTATTATTTTAACAATGATTCCTGAAAAAACCTTATACAATTTCTGATCAGCACAGAGCAATTTCTCAGGAATATTTTAATCATGCTTACAACAGGCAAAGCTTATGAAAAAGTAATTGATTACCTGATTTTTGTCATACCGAGGGGCTATGGAAATTTACTGTCGTATTGATTAAGGACTTTGGCTTTCCGTACAGCACAGGTTCCTTTTATTTCTTGCCTCCAGCCAACACAAGTTACAAGAAACCAGTGATCATACCACTTGCTGGTAGTAACCAACACATTTGTTTTTAAAATTAAATTATACATTAATTTTGATTCTTAGTAAATTAGCTAAGAAGAGGAAGGAAATCTCCTGTATTTTGTCTCCCTCAGGGAAATACAATTTAAATTTGTACAGTTTGTGACCTGTAAATGGAATGGACATGTTCATTTGTTTTGGTCATGTATTGGTACTGAGGAATGCCAGCACCCACTTGAGTCACAAGAACTGGAAAGCACATGTGATACAGAATGGTACATGGGAAATTTGAAGCAGAGAAAAGACAAAAATAATAATTTCTGAGTAGCTTTCAGAGTACTGCTAGCTAAGAGGTGGCTGATTCCTCTCTGAAGTGCACTCCTTGCTGCTGAGAGTGCAGCTCTCAATTTAAGAAGTCCTAGTAATGGCTTCAGATTATTCTGGGCTGTTCTCTTCCCCACCACAGAAACTGATTTCACAGTGTTGTAATTCTGTGCCTCTTGTGCTTTGCTTAGACAATTTTAGACAGAAGAGAGATTCAGAAAAAATTGACCCAAGCTGAGCATGGGAACGTTTCCTCTGCTCTAAGATCTGATTCCCTCTTACCTCATACTTCTCAGTTCTCTTCTTTTTCAGCCTCAGAGAAGAAAAAATAGGGATGTGTTCATAGAAAATTTCAGTCTGCCCCTACTTTAGTGAACATATATTATCCAGTTATAACTCACAACAGAAAAAGTTTGGACTTTCAACAAGTTTAGTAAAAATTATAGAGGTTTTTTGTTTGTTTGTTTTTAACCGTAACTGTTATTGTAGAATTGGATAGGAAATAATGAATATGTTTGCAAAAAGAATTCAAAATACTTCTTAAATTTATCTACTGGATGAGTTCAACAAATTCACATCACATACACACAGATAGAAATTAAAACTTCCTTCTTTCTAGGGAAATAAATACAAGGTCCAACCATTTCTAGACATGGTTCTTCTACTTTGTGAGAAAAAACATGATAATTTTGATCTACTAGAGTCTACAGTTTGGAACTGAATACCTGTAAGAGGGACATGGATGAATCAAGAATTCTTCTCATTCCTTCAAAGGGCTGATGTGTTAATCTTGCTTGCATAAATAAAATTCTCTGATTAAAGCAAAACCCCAGGGGTACCATGATATACTGAATGGGAGAATGAAAGCTCTGCCTTCTAGCTGTAGTAGTATAGTCATTTATTCACCAAAGATAATATTTTCCTTTTTCCTTTGCCAAAATAATGATTGTAGCCTTCTAGCACGATGAATAATCAAATTATGACATAGGCATTAATTTCACAATATGGTGAATATTCTATCCAAGAATACTGCTAAATGTAGTAATAAAGTTTCCTCCTCTCTTTTCTTTTGCTAAGCTGAAGTGAAAACATCTGAGAAATAGCACTGGTGTGTGTCTCTACAGATAATTTTATATCCTGATTGTTCTGACACAGAGGAAGAATAAAACAGTATTTTCCTCCAAAGAGTTTTTACTTTTATAAATGCATAATTAAAAGAAATCTAAGAAATATGTCTCTAGTTCTATGGATCGCATTTAATGGAGAATTGTACCTGCTTTTCTTCAAAGTCCTAAAACCAGAGTTTTCCCAATAAAAGCAAAATCTGTTGTCATTTCTTAAATGGTAAACAATAGAAGCTGTAAGGGTTCAGATTCATTATTGCCTTCCAGCTTCCAATCTAAAAGCTCTTATCATCAAAATTACCTCTTTTGGCTTTTGCAAAATGTCATGGCTCCTGTTTAGCCAATGGATCACATCACACAAGTCTATAACTTTGCTTTTAAATGCAGTATTAATAGCTGAAATGTCTGACAGGCTGAATTATAAGCTTGGCAACAAATTGGTCTCCATTTTCACCTTTCTTGTATTTGCTGTTATTTTGGGATACAAGAAGGAGATTTGAAGCCACATATATCTGGATCCATAAACAAGCCTACTAAGAGCGATCTTAGAATCTAAGTCATCCACGCCCATTTTCCAGACACCTAACGCTATACTTGTCACTTTGTTATGTTGAAATTAGTCTTAATCATTCATAGCTTTTGTATGCATGGTGGCCTCATATACCGAGGTACAGTTGGAAGGCAGAGGTTAAATATCATTAAATTAACTGCTGTATCCTAATAAGAAAGAAAAAACTTCCAATGACAAACCTCATATGGGGATTAAAAAGAATGTCTATCTTTTCCAGCTCTATCAAGTAGAATTAAAAAAAAACAAAAAATCAAAAACAACAACAACAAAAAAAAACCCTGTCAACAAAATTCTTATTCTCCCTATATTCAACATTTCATTTCACTGGGGTGCTAGGCCATCTATCTGACTTTCACTTTTCCTCTTTTCCCCTAACCTTATTATATGTTTTCTGAGTCCTTCAGAAAGTCATATTATTTCCTTGCAATTATCAGCCATACTGGCCTTTCCATGTGGTGAGTGTCTTGGTTTTGAAAGACAGTTGTCTGCTAAGGAAAGCTAGAGCCTCCCTTGGAACAGAGAATGTAAACCCCCTTCTCTCTAAATTATTATAGTTTTGCAATTAGGGACTTTCAGACAAAGACACGGCAATAGGACTAACAGTGCTTTACTAGGAATATTAAAGAAAAAACAAAACAAAAACCCACCAAATCTAGTAGAACACGCAAGGGAGCTAACAAAAATCCTGGAAATCCTGGACAGAGTCAGGGATATGACCTGGCACCCTGTTGGTCAGGGTGTTGGAAGCAGTCCAAATAAGTCCTCCTGGAGTAACAGATGTGGTTCTGTGGAGCAGAGATGGTCCTGTAGAAAGTCCAGTGGTGATGAGATGGGTCTCCTCTTCCTCCAGGAATCCAGTGGAATAACTGAATACCTTGTGTCCTTCACTCCCAGTTTTTATCTAGCTGGGAACAGCTGGCTCCTCCCCCACTGTGTGGAGCATCTCACAATGGGATGATGGAATGTGTCGTGTCATTGGTGGACCCTAATGGCCCATTATCAGAAGATGTCCTCCTGGAGGATGGAGGGGTGGTGAAAGGGATAAGAAACACTGCCCCACATGGATTTAATGGCTGGGCCATTATCAGGAGGCATCCTCCTCCTTCCCCCCTGGAAAGGTGAGAGAAGGATAAAACATCTCCCAAAAAAAACCAGCTTTCAACAGATGAAACAGAATACACATTTTTAGGTTACATAATCCAAGACAGTGAGTCTGATGTTATCCTGCTCTAACATCTGTTGCTCAACCTTTCATCATGTGTGTATATGTATCTTAAAATTCTTCATCTGTTCACAGGCAGTTATTTTGGCTACCTTGAAAAAACAAAGATCTGTCCAACTTGGACAAGTAACTGTGTGAACTCTCACTTTCTCTTAGCAAAGTGCCCTTTTCCAAGACCTGAACATGTTCTTTGTGCAGAATCTGTATTTCATAACTGAGAAAAGCCTTCCAACATGAATACAATTATGAAATTTTGGATTCTCATCCTCTTCATGGAAGAGGATAATGTGTTGATGAGGTACTTCAAACTCTCTGTGGGACTGGCAGCATGATAGAATGTGGTTATTTAGTGAGAATACATTCAATGAAGAGAGAACAAAAACTAGTCATCAGTGTATTGATTTGATCCTCAATATGGCCAACCTTGTAATCACACAAAATTGTAAGATTAGAAGCAAAATGAATATCATAACTAAAGTTTAAAAATCACTCAGTGCTTTGTGATCTGTATAAGTGAACAAAAAAAACCAAAACATTTTTATGCTAATATTTGAGAAAAGACAAGATTAATAAGGTTAAATCATCCAAAAACCCCATCCATTTACTAATGGAATAAAACTGACATCATATGCATGCTCTACTAGACTACTATGGAGTAAGAAAAAAAAAAAATCACATTCTTTGTTAGATATTTATGGACAATAACACCCTGATAAGGAATGTGACAGGAACTGGGAGTTTATCAAAATATTTGTAAAAGCATTGGATGATTTACCCGGAGTTCTGCATCCCGCTCTGGGGTCTGTAGCACAAAAAGTACATGGACCAGTTGGAGTGAGTCCAGAGCAGGGCTGTCGCAGTGCCTAGTGCGTGGTCTTCCTCACGCTCGCTCAGGCTAGCTCAGGCACCGCAGCGTGGAAAGGTACGGAGAGTTGGCAGCACCAGCTAATCCAATCCTGTGGGATCTTGGCTCCCACATGACCTCGGCGGCAGGCACAGGTGGTGCAGGGCAATGACAGCGGAGACAGAAAGGCGGACTCTGCTGAGTGGGTCACAAGAGTTTATTGGAGCTCCACCTCGGGAACTCCTCACCTCCAGGTAACTGCCCAGGCAGAGCCCCCCGGGCTGCTTGCCAGCACCTTTTATTTGGGGGTGGAACAAGGGGAAGAGGCAGGGGGTGAGCAAATCAGGGATCACCAGGGAGGTCTCACCCTGGTGAATGATATTTTCATAAACCAAGCATAGATGATGGGGAGGGACCCCCTCTGGATCTGACCTATCACTCAACACCCTTGGAAGAACTTTCTAGCTCTAGGGGAAGGCCTCAAGATGACAGGCACACCCCAGAGGGGGAGGAGGGGATTGACATATAACTGTTGGAGGGGAGAAAAACAGGGAAAGACCATTAGGGGGAACAAACAGGGGTACGTAAAAGGAACCATTCAATAAACTAACAGAACATACAACAAAACCAAAACAAATCCCGCACCACTACACAGGGCCATATAGATAATTAGAGGGGTGGAGCTCCTCTCCTATGAGGAAAAGCTGAGAGAGATGGGATGGTTGAGTCTGGAGAAGAAAAGGCTGGATGGTGATCTCATTTCGTTTTTCCATTACCTGAAGGGCGCCTACAAGAGAGCTGGAGAGGGACTTTTTACCAGAGCATTTAGTGAAAGGACAAAGGGGAATGCCTTCAAACTGAAAGAGAATGGGTTTAGTTTAGTGTAGAAATGCCTCCTCCTGCTTGCTGCTGAGGACTCCAGGATGGTGTGGATGAATCTAGACGAGAGATCTCTGAAGTTAGGTTTTAGAAGAAGAGGTTTATCATATGGGACGTGAGGCCTTGCTCGGAGCCGCCAGGCACAGCTGTAGCATGGCCTTGGAAGGTGGGGGAAGCAAGAGATAAGGAAATTCCAAGAGGCAAGAGAGAGGGGCAAAGGAGAAGAGAACAAAGAGACAAGAGAGGAAAAGCAAAAGTGGACAGCCAACTCTTGCAGCCCCCTGATAAGGGGTCTCGAGGTGGGCTGTAACACAGCTTGTGCCAATGGGGTTACAGATACTTGATACTTCAGGGGAGGGTTACATGTGTGGGATGAATCATACATAGGGGGTTGTTTTCGCAGGCATCTAGTAGCTAGGACATCTCAAACATCAAAACTTACTTTCAATTCTATCTCAGTTACAGGTTTCACATTCTCAAAATCTAAGCAATCATATTTATAGGGCTTTCTGGCTTCATCCTTCCTAACAGTTTAGATGTTAGGAAGAAATTCTTTACCATGAGAATGGGGAGGTTACCCAGAGAAGTTGTGGATACCACATTCCTGCAAATATTCAAGTTTGGATGGGGTCTTGAACAACCTGGTCTAGAGGAAGGTGTTCCCACCCAAGGCAGAGGGGTTGAAATGAGATGATCTTTAAGGTCCCTTCCAACCCAAACCATTTTATGATTCTATGATTTATCAATGAGTTTTATTGTTTAGTGGGATAACTTTGTCTAGGAGCTGAAAAAAGACCTCTTATAAGATAATAAAACCCAGAATTCCTAGAATCTGATCCATCTGAAAACAGAGAACATTGAGAGCCTCCACAGAGATAATAGCTTTTTTCTCTTTAGTTTTATTCCTGTGGAGGGTAGAAGGATTTGCTTTGTTTTCCTTGTTTGAGATTCTGAGTCTTGGAGTTTGATCATCTGAATATTGATCAGACTCAGAAATTATAAAATCTAGGATATTGAGGATCTTGATGGTGTAGGAACATGGTTTATAATGCAAAGAAATTTTATACACCAATTATTATAGCCCATTTCCCAGTAATATTCTAGAATTTAAAATTTTATCAGTTATAAAAGGGTCTTGATAGTTCAGACTCAGAAGATGAGTCTAATTTTCTAACAGTTTCAGTTCTGAGATCCAGTCTAAAAAATTGTTTTGAACGCTACTGTTAAAAGAACTCTAAGAAGATCTTCAGCATTGTAGCTTCTACAGTTTAAAAAAAAGTGTTAAAACTCTTCTTAAAATAAAAGTGAAAACTTTCTATGCAGATTTACATTTTATTAATTTATGAAAGGGGCTTTGTTGTCTAAAGAGTTGAAAAATTAATCAAAGTCATATTAAAAATGTATGAATTTATTTTTTTGTGCTTGGATGAATGAAGTACTTCTAGTGTTGTTTAAAAATGCAAAAAAACCCCAACCCTTAATTCACCAACCCACACATTAATATTGATCCTTATTAAGGAAACTGCTTTCAGAATTCTTCCTGGGCTTCTTTTCCTCAAAGGTGCTAATTGTCTTCAATTTTGCAAAGTTTTTGCAAATGGAGAAAGAAAATACAAATTCATGATTACCATGAAACCTCTGGGTGGGTGTTTAGTAGGAATATGCTTATTTGTGAAAATAGTGCCTCTGAGATGATTTCTTTTTTTTGGCTCAAGGTGTTGATGGAAACCAAGCTTGTTGGCTTGATGTTTACCCCAAAGCCCTAATAAGAAGACAGTAATTTGACATGACAAGTTCCATGTTTTTATATTTTACAGTGTCTATTCAGACAGATAAGCCTATTGGGCTCAGCAAGATATTTTCTCATATGGCTGTACATTGATTTTCTAATTCCTATTTTCTGATACACTTCAGTTATCTTTAAAACTGGAACCATCCTCTTCTCTGCATTTTGTACTTTTGAATTTTTGACATCAGTAGCATAACAGATTGTCAGTCCATATTAATTAAGGCTGCCTCTGGCTGTTATCAGAGGAAAATGTACTGACTTAGATTCAGCTTTAAGGTCTTGGTCAACACATGGTACAGGCCAATTGAGCAAGATGGTGAGACTGATGATCCTGTATGTGTTCTACACCTGTTCTCTAGTGCAGGCTGCCTCCCTGGATCAGGTAGCCAGGCTTGAGTCACTGAAGTACACCTCACTTCAACTACATGTCTTTCCTTGGCATTGCTGTAACTCTGAAGAATTATTGTGCTGGCTTTTGCACCCCACTGTGACATGACAACCTGTTCATCACTGTTATCCAGAGCCTGAATCATGTCCAGACATTTACTTGCCTAATGGGGACAAATTTCTGCCTTAGTAGTCCAGTGACCAAATTCTTCTGTGAATTGAGCCTGTGGGCATTATAGAAAGGAGAGTAAAAAGTCATAGCAGATGCAGTTGGCTGAAATGGTGTTCCAAAGGCAAATTTTCCTCATCTTAAAATTGTGTTCTTTGTGTTATAATAGTTCCCATAAGATCCCAAATCATTTCAGTTGCATCACTTAGACATTTTTAAATGTCAGATTGTGCTGGCTTGAAGGCAAAACTAGCAAGAGACTCCAAGTCAGAAATAACAATTTAATAGGAGAGAAAAAAAAAGGTAAAATAAAATAAAACATATGCAATAGTACAAAAGATCACTGACAGAGTCAGAATACAACCTGAAACCATGGTGGTAGCACTCCAGATGAAGTGGTCTTGTTGAAGCAGTGTTCTTGCAGAAAGGTCTGGTAGCTCTTGTCCTCTGGGAATCCAGTGGGTAAGGCTGCCTGTGCTGTCCCAAGGCCCCGATTATATCCAGGTGGGAACGCTTGGCTCCTCCCCCTGGGCGGAGCATCTCACAATGGACTGATATCATTTTATCAGTCTTGTAATGGGTCCTTGATTGCCCATTAAACAGAGATAGCTCCTGGAGGGAGTTATCTATGAGTCATGCAGCAGGGCATTGATGGGCCATTAACAGAAGATAGTCTGGAGGGAGGGGGCAAGGGAAACACAGCCCAACTTAATTTCAACATCTCATGTAGATGGTGATAGAATACATACTTTGGGCACATCTTACATTGTAACCTAGGACACAGATGAAAGCAGACGCCTCTGTATAACACTCAAGCGGTTTGTTTGTACTTGTATTTTTTTTTTTTTTTAAGTAACCAGAAAGATAATTTCATGTTGACAAGATGGCTATTGATTGAGCTGAGATGTGAAGTAACAGATCCAGAGAAGCTGAAATGATAAAAAGTTTAAATCCCTAGCAGAAGGTTGGATAAAACCTTTTTATTGTCTAAGATATACTTGTGAGTTAACTAATTGTGAAGGGATAGTAAATGATTTCATTATTTCCCATCTGTTAGTAATTCAATTAGATCCTGCTCAGTTTGCATAGCTGCAGTCCTTTCATTACTCTGCTTTGCATTGTCTACCAAGTCTGAAGTCCCCAGAGTTAAGCTATGTTATTATCCTCTGAGGTAAAGATGGCAACGTGATTCAAAAGCCTTTTTCTCCCTTAAATCCATCACATTTATATTCTTACAATTGCATTTCCAGCATCTTTTTAACATAACAAATACTGCATTAATTTAGTTGGGGAAAAGCCAAAACCAAACAAAACAGCAATGCCTAAACTTGGTTTTGGAAAACATTATTATAGAAAAAAAAATTGTTGAGAACTTTGAAGTGAAGATTTAACTTTACACTAAGTACACTTAAAAATACTTATTCTTAAAGTAAGGGCATAAAAGTAGAAAGTTAAAGACAGGGAGTGACTTGCCCCACATATATGGTGAATACACAGGGCATACTCTTTTACATTTTAATGAGAATATTTTATACTATTGTTGTGAGACAAGGAAAAATCCATTGGTTTGCCTTTATTTCTGGGGCAACTGAGGAAAAGATCCTTAATTTAAAAGGAAAGATAATGTGAAGAATATTTAGTTCACAAACTTGTCTTTTGCTCCTTGTAATTTGATGCCACTGAAAGAGGAGGAGGAGGAGAGGTTCTCCCTGCCCCTACCCTGGCTGATGTGTTCATTCAGCCCAGAGAGCAAAAACAGGAGTAAACTCTCACTGTGAATTTAGGATGGTCAGGCAATACTCACAGTTAACATTCTCTGTTCTGTGCTTCTTGTAGTGTGCTGGTTTTGACAGAAGTAAGTTGATTTTCTTTACAGTGGCTGGTGTAAGGCTGTATATTGGATTTTTGCTGACCACAGGGTTGATAATACAGAGATGTTTTTGTTATTGCTGAGCAGAGCTTACACAGAGCCAAAGCCTTTCCTGCTTCTCGTACTGCCACACTGGGGAGGAGACTGGGGGTGTCTGGGGGGTTGGGAGGAGACACAGCCAGGACAGGTGACCCAAACTGACCGAGGGAGATTCCAGACAATGTGACATCATGCTCATTGTATGCTCTGGGGGGGAGGAGGAGGAAGGGAGAAGTTTGGAGTGATGGAGTTTGTCTTCCCCAGTAACCATTACATGTGATGGGGCCCTGCCCTCCTGGAGATGGCTGAACACCTGCCTGCCATCGCAAAGCAGTGAATTAATCCCTGGTTTTGCTTTGCTTGTGTGTACTCAGCTTTTGCTTTCCCTATTAAAGTGTCTTTATTTCAACCCACAACTTTCTGGCTTTTGCCTTCCTGATTCTCTCCCTGATCCAATTGGTGGGGAGTAAGCAAATGGCTGCATGGGGCTTAGCTGCTGGCTGGGGATAAACCACAGTGTGTAGAAAATGGGATTTATATTTCCCTCCTTAACTGGCCTCTGGGGATGGATGAGGACAGGTTTCTAGGAGTTTCAGATGTTGTTTCCGTCTCTTCCTTCCTTTCCCTCCCTCCCTCCCTTCCTCCCTCCCTCCCTTCCATCCTCTTTCCCTTTCTCTCTCCATCTTATGCACTCTCCCTCCCCTTTTCCCTGCCTCCGTCCTTCCCAATGCAGCGGTCAGACCTCCTAGGGAAATTTCTCACAATTCAGTGTTACTGGCCCACATAGTTATGATGCCTAAAACTCCTCTTTGCTCTGAACCCCAGTTATAGACTAGAGGAATACTCAACTACTTTACTCCCAGAAAAATCAAATCAGAAATCAGAAATCCCCTGAGGACTTTGGCTGCATTTGACTGCAATAAAGAAAACTCTTTCCTAGGATAAAAGAAAAGCATGCCTTCTTTACATCTCTCATAAATGGGCTGAATGGGCTGAAATTTAAGGAATTCTTCACAAGCATCCATGTCTTAAATATTCTTAAGAGAGATTTTAAAAGCACCTTGCCTATTTCCCTGTCACTCGCTTAGCATAAGTAGTCAATAGCTTTGTGCTTCACTTCATTTTATACTGTCACTTTAAGCTGTTTTTAAGAAGTTGTCTCCTCTTGCCCTTGATAAGATACACTAATTAATTGGGCGACATAACTGCATATATTATACTATCATATTAGCTCTTGGATTATTGTATTTAAACCTAAGTAAACCAAACAGAGATTTTACTTTTCTTTCAAGCCAACTGTCTTTTGATATTGTATTTATCTTTGAAACTATGCAGCAAGTTTTCCTGGAAGGGCATAAGGGAAAAAAAGCCACATTATAATCTTTTTTGGTTCTATGACTCCTCTTCCCTCAGATATTAAAAGCCTCAGGTGACATGACTTAGGCCAACTGTTTCACTTATCAAAAATAGGTAACATAAGCCCTTAACAAATCTGTGTGCATGGCTGTTTTTGACCTCTTATTGAGTGCTTGTCAATTGTCACTTTGACTCACAGTCCTTTATTAAGAGGTTTGAGAAATATTGCTTTGCTGGGGCAGATTCATATTGACACAATTGGGGTTTTTTTAACACTATATCATCAAGTTTATGTTTTGCTGCCCTGATGATCTAACATATAAAAATACAGTGCCAGCCAAAGGACAACAGCAAGGAGTGTATTTTTTGTTGGTTTTATGTCATTTTACTCATGCTGAACAGCAAAAGCTTTAGACTCCATGTGGGCCCTGTAGACTTTGATGCTGAAAGACAATTTCTGTCTATGCAGGCACCTGTAAATACATAACTATTCAAAAAAGAAGCACATACACATTTTCTGCTCTGGTAATCCCACTTAACACTATGTAAAGTGGCATTGCATCATCTGAAAATCCTTGTTGAAGGGTATTTCATTGCATAGAAGCTTTGGAGTAAATTGTAATTTTTAAATATGTCCCAAAATTGTAATTTGTTCAGTCTCATCTTCTTACCCCCAGGACAAAGAAAGAGAAGGAACATGTGTAGGTTCAGAGCGCCTGTTTAAGAGTGAAAGGAGTGTGATAGAGGCCTTAGTTTAGTAATATACATTAGATATGAACCATCTCTGCTTTAACATTTATTGAGATTGATCAGTCATGGGTCATGGAGCAGGGAATTACAAATGGCTCTTAGTCACCTCTATCATAGTAAACAAAGTAAAGCTAAGATTCAGTGGAAAATCAGGGCAAGATCATATCATGATAAACACAGATATCATTCTATATTGGGACTGAAAAAGCAGAGGACTTTTCACAGCATTGCAATAAGCTTACATAGATAGAGGTTTGAAGCAGTTGAATTTTAGGCCTTGAAATGTTTGGAGCATAGAAAGTTTCTGAGCTGCAAAAAATATAAAACAAGCAACTATTGTATGCTGTAAGGTGTGCGTGTAGTGTTTATTGACTGGCTTAAGTAGATGCTTGTAAGCTTCTAGCATTAGCCTATTGGCTAAAAGACTTTTAAAAGGCCTTGTAACAAGGAGAACTTTGGCTTCTGTTGTTATAGCATGAGTTTTACCATCTTTTATATCTCTACCTTCACTGAGACTGATAATAACTCATGGAATGCCTCCCAGTCACTCGGTCCCATTACCGGGATTAAATCCATTAAATCCATGATTAAATCCAACAATTCCACATTTACAAAGAAAATAAATAATTAAAAATGACAAATATGCATCTAACATATAAACAGGACAAACATTTTTATTTGGTAAGCTAATGATTTACCTTACTATATTTTTCTCCTATTATCTTTCTCCTTTTTATTCACTTTTGATTTAGTTTTCCAATTTTCCCGATCCACCTAAAATAAACAAATTTCAGAAATCCACTATTAGAAAAAATGAACCTAGTGATTGTTGAAGAAGTATTTACTATGTTCTTGAAATATACTAAACCCTTTGTCCACATGCAGCCAGGAGAATATTTGAAATGCATGTTCTGCAAAAGCTTTTAGCTGGAACACTTTTTCATTTCTTTCAAAACATGACTGCTGGAGCCTGTTGGGATTTTATTGCAGGACATGACTTGGTCCTTCAGAGCTCACTGTTTATATTACAGGTACTGCAAATCTGACATCATACCTATACAGAAAAATGACACACACTAAATAAAATCTTTTTTTTTTTTTTTTTTTTTTTTTTTTTTTTTTTTTACTGTCTTATCAGTGCTTACCATGGTTCCAAGAAATACTTCTTTCAGTGCACAACAATGAAATAAAGTAGCAAACCGACAAGTTGTTTAGCAGTGGTCAGAGGGCACCTCTGTGATAGCTGCTTTGCTTGTCACCTGGCCCAGCTTTGCAGTGGGATGTGCCAGCCCCAGGAGCACCTGGGTAGGTACCTGGACTTGCTAGCAAGAGGGATTGAAATGGGCAGCTCAGTCACATCAGGAAAACACTGCTGAAATGTAAACTGTCTGGGAGCCTCATGAGTTTTTTGATTGCTGATTTTATTTTATTTTATTTTATTTACTTTTTGAAATGTAAAGGGTTCTTATCCATTTTCAAGATATGTGTTTGAAAAACAAGATAACACCTCTGAGAAAGAATGACCAATGATAAATTATTCCTGTGAAATATGTCTTACATTCTTTGTTCAGCATTTCTCAGGAAATTAATATTCCTGCAAGCTCTTAAAATCTCATTTAAAACAACAACAACAAATCCAGAACAGCTTGACAACTTTCCTGTGATTTCTGCCAAACTCAGCTACTCAGGTTATACTTGCTATTAAGAAGTATAAGCTGCAGATTCTTCTGCTTATGAACTTAAGATTGTGCTCTGATCCAGTCAAAATAGACCTTGTTTACACTGATTTAGTGGCCTTATGAGATTGCCTGGTTGCTTGCCTGAGTTCCCTCAGCAGGTGAAATTACTTGCTGAGCTGCACAAAATCATGCTGGGGAATAGCTGTGCCATGCCTTGCCAGTATTTATTTAATGTGTTACTGCTTGAAAATTAAAAGCATTTATTTTTAAAACATAGTCCATGTGATTAAGACCTATAAAATTGAAAGAAAAGGCTGGGCAACAAATGAAACTATAACTTACATGCTGGTTTTGATGTCATTGTTTCTACTGCTTCAAGAGCAGCTGCCTTTGTGGTTTTGCAAACCACAAATGGTATGATAGTTTCATATCCCTCCCTTTCTCTAGTTAAAGGTCCCTCTCTAACCACTGACATGCTGTCTCATTAAAACCTGTGTACCCTGAACTGCTTTCAGATTATGAAGGCAGGGGATTGCCGAAACGTCATGTATCAGTCATGATGACTATATCTGGAGGTCCTTAGGAGCCATACATCTCCCTGGCATGGGTCTAAAGAGCAGTACACACACCTGTCTTCCTGACCTCTGCATATCCCAGAGGCTAAAATAGAAAGTTCAAGCCCAGCTTGTGTAATATCCTTGCTCTGAAGTGCTTACATTAAAACACAGTCTCATTCAGGCGATTAATGTAGATGTTAAATAATATTGGCCCTGGTATCAACACTCCATCCCAGGCCAAAAAATGTATACCAGCCTCCAATCATCGTACTGCAGATCACAACCATCTGAGCCTGGCAGTTCAGCCAGTTCTGAATACACTGTATTCAGTATATATTACTGTACTCTTCCACATCAGGATGTCCCCAAGACATTTTATAAAATTTTGCAAAATTTGAGACAAACACAACCCAGTCCTCTTTCCTCCTCCACCAAGCAGATCATTGTAGGAGGTTGCCAAGTCAGAGATGACTTTCTGCTCATAAATTCATGCTGACTACTTGCAAATATCTTCATGTCCTCCACGTGTTTGGAAACTGGTCTCAGGATTATTTGCTCCATCATCTCTCTGGGGCCTGAAAAACTGCTGACCTGCCATTTTTGAAGGACATTTACTTTTCCTCCAGTCCGCAGCATCCTCTCCTGTCAGTGTTATCACTAAGCTCTATTTTTAAGCTTCTTTCTGAAAAGTTAAATGTAGAGTACCAATGCTTCTGGTACCGAGCTTCTGTTCTAGTTCTTTCTTCCTTCCTTCTTTTCTAGCAGAGCAGGTCATTCTTCATAACAGTTTTTGCCAAGTCGTTCCTTTGCTGCTTCAGATCAACCTGTTGAGCAGACTCAGCAGGAGAGATGATGACGGAAGGTGCAGGGTGGCTTAATGCAATGCTAAAGTTACAGCTATAGCCTTGTTTTTGTATTCCCATTCTATAATATTCTGTTATACATCACAAAGAGTCCTGATTTTCCGCAGTTGCACTCTGTCATTTCAGGACTTTGGGGGACACAAACTGTATTGGTATGTATACATACAGATGTACATATACCTGAAGTGCTTTTGTTCTCCTTAGACTAAGCACTTTAAATTGTAATGTGAATAATGGGAGAAGTTCTGCAAGCCTCATTTTGCAAGTCCTATGAAGTACTCCTGTCTACAATATACCTCAGTGTATATAAATATTATTGACAGACGAAAATATGCTGAAAATTATTGGCTGCAGCATGCAAGGGCAGTGTTCTAGATGGTTGACTTTTAAGCTATTGCGCCCCAAAGAAAAATCTCAGGCTTTTTAAATGCCAGATCTCTAGTTGTGGCTCAATTTCATGAAAAGATGCAGACATGAAACTTATAATAAATCCTGAATAATATGCAGCTTAAGCCTCACACAGAGAGTGCATCCCAGTTCACTTGCCAAAGCAAACAGTGCAGGAGAGTGATAGATATGCTAGTATTCCATGATTTTGAGAAAAAGTGCAAATACTATTGACATAACTAAAAGGCTGTTATCTTCAACCTGCAGCCTTGGGTACCATCAGTTATCACCACCTGCTGTCTAAGTATTAAAGTTCTTAAGGATGGAATATTTGAAGAGCATATCTAGGACAGGAAGGAAAATAGTAAAAGCAACAGTGGCAATAATAATACAAACATAATAAATGACAGGGAAAATATATTTGTGTGGAAGCTGAAACTTTGTCATGTATAAGAACCTCTCTTCCCATAAAGAGATCAAATTGCAAGAGGCTGAAGGTTTTCAGATAATCTGTGTTAGGGTGGATTGTCTATTTAAGTGCTAAGCAGAATACCTTTATTTCCTCTATATGATTTTTCCAATACATTTGAGAAGATTGTATTTTTTTAAGTGTTTCTAATCTTTTAAATCAAAAGCAAAGGAAGTCAAAGAAGCAAAAGATCAAGGATGTGATATCCCTAATAGGAGAGATATATCCTCTTTTCGGTAAAACTATATGAAATCAGGTGTTAGAATTTAACTTCTTTATAGCTGCAGCATTGCAAGGGCATGAATAAAGCTGAGTGGTTGCTGATGTTTTCCTTAGATTTCTCTGCACCTAATCATACTCACAATACCAGAGGCTTCTGTCTTGCAGGAGCTAGCAGAATTTAGTGACTACCCAAAGAAATGCCTTCTGAAGATGTGTTCTCAGAACAGCATTCTTAGCAAATCAATTCAACAAATACAATAGCTTTGTTCCTCACAAATCCAAAAGCTTTTTTTGCAGTTAGTGTCTCTATATCTTTCATTTTAAATCTGAAAATATTGCCATTAAGATGCAGAATAGGCTTTTCAAGGATTGTGTGTTTGCTCTAAATTTCAATGACCAAGAGAATTGTGTTGTTTATTTGCTATGTGGCTGGGGGCTAAGAAGGCTACATACAAGTTTATCACTTGTATTTTCACAGCATATTTTTGCTTTAAATTCAGTGATCCTTTTAGCTGCAGTAGAAGGTCATTGTTACTAATTTACTCTCATTCATTGGTCTCAGTGACAGAATTTAATTATTTCAGCCTAGTTCATAGTGGGATAGCAGCTGCAGTGCTTAAAATACTGTAATGAAAACCAGTAAACCCTCACCTTGTCTCAACAAAAGACAGGAAAACAGCAGTTAAACTAATGATCTTTCATCTCTACTCCAAAAAAAAGACCACATGCATTACCTTAATAAATTGGAGAACTCATCTGTCTTACAGCTGTGTCAATTGTTCTTTGTTAGTGCTGCCACTCACTAATATCAATGGAAGCCCTCTTAAAATTTGAGGAAAATGTTATATTGAGTGGTGTAAGTATGGAATAGAAGACATTCTTTGAAACAGGATCCACAGTCTTTTTGATAAGGCTTGCAGTGCTTTTAGAGGCAAATGTGTTCTCACTCAGTGTAGAAAGGATAGCACACCAAAGCCAGTGAGAACTGCAGGGATAATAATCTGGATACAACATTACCAGAGAGAAAAATCCAACCTATTGATATTGTTTCATTCTAGGATAACTAGAAAAATTACAAGACTAAAATTACAATCTAAAAGAGCAGCTAACTCTTCTTCTGCATAAACAAGTGACTAGCATGCCACATGGCCTGGTTGCACTGGATAAGGAAAAAAAAAAAAAAAAAGCCCTCCAGAAAAGATAACAAACACAAAGCAGTCCTAGCTAAAGGGACTGGCTTGTCAGCCTGGCCAAACTCAGCAAATGAGCTCAGGTTCAAATTCAATAAAATGTTCCACTGTATAGTTATCCACCTCAATAAACTCTTGTTTTACAGACTTCTGTGCATTTTGACAGAAAAGGGAGAGATAAAAGCTATATATTGGTGGACTTCTGCAGGAATTCCTTTTTGTCCAAAGACAGAATTCCCTGTGAAAAGTGCCTTTCCCTTTCCTTTTCCAGAAAAACCTCATTTAAGGTTCCTGAATAACATTAAACATGTTAAAACAGAATGCCTGTCCTTAATTCTTTAACTGCGTTCTTATTGAAGATCTAAATGCAAAAACCATTGCCATTGCAGAAAAGAGTTATTATTGGACCTTATTGAAAGGATGACTTGCAAATGAAATTGTATGATACAAAAATTGTTCATCACACCAAAGTCACTAGAAAGTAGTTTCAGGCATTTCCAAGACTACTTTTAGAAAAGTCTAAAAGTCTGAAAACTAGAAAAGTAATTCCAAAGTAAGAAGATGAAATATTTGAGAATATATTTGTAATAGTATTAATACATTTACTGTCTTTCATACATGAATAGAATTTCTATGTTTCCAGTCTCTCAGGAACTGTTTTTATATCACCATAAAAATTCTGTTCAAAATTTGTTGTCAGGATATTTGACAGCTTACTAAAATTCATGCAGTATCACTCTAGAATATAATTCACTCATAGGAAAAATCTGTTCCATTTTATCCTAGATATTTTGACGTAAAAATAATTCACCTTTTTATATAAAAATATTAAATATTCTGTATACAATCATTACAGACTGGACTCTGTAGGTTCTCACTATTCACAGAACGTACTCATAGACCAATATTTGCAGCATGGTCTTGAATTAACTGCATTTGTCTTCTGGACAAGTTATCATCAGTTGCCTATGAATGAGTTTAAACTGTCAATATGGCCATTCACACCACAGAAAAGGCTTATTTTCTTCATCACTTGCTTACTATTTCTGGAAACACCCACACTGGTAGGGTTCACACCTTGGCTATCATAGATCAAATTTTACAAACTATAATTTCCAAATTTAGCTTCTTAATGCAAGACATTTGTGTCATTGGAATAGAGATTTAAACAGTTCTTCAAAGGGGTGCATGTGTGGAGTATAGATATTTTTTGGAACGGGCACATAATTTCACAGTCTCAGAAATGAGTGAATGCTTTCATGACTGCCACTGAATAAGGTGAATTTCTGTTAATCTGCTATTGTAATTCTCATTAATTAAAAGAAAAATGATCCCTTATTATAGTGGACCATCAGATTAATTTGGAACATTTCTTCAGAAAGAACTTTCTTTAAGTAAAAGTTATTTTAATATTTTCTTAAAAATTCATGCCTTTCTCATCAGTTTCCCTCCAAAATGGACTATTATTTGTGGATTAAAATTAAATTTCTGGAGTTTTATATCATTTAATCAAGAACTGAATCCAACATATATGACAACAAAAAGTCACAGGTGATTCACATACCTGTCTGATTTGGGAGTGCCCAAGTACTGTGTTTAGTAAGGAGCATCAAGACAAATCACACCTTTTTTCTGTGTGATAGATATTTACTTTGAAAGTGGAATGAAAATACATGGCTTTGTTTCATTCAAAAAACTCCTAAGTTGAAGAAGAGAAGGCTCAGAGATCTATTTTACGCTAACCTGATAACAGCACTGGACAAAAAAAAATCACTTTCTACTGAATGGTGAACCAGAAAGATTGAAACACCAGGAAAAGCTCACTCATTTTAAGGGAACGATAAGGATTTTGCCTGCTAGGGACTTAGCAATATGACATTTATCCTTTACCTGTCTTTGGACCACATTTTACATGTACAGTTTATAGTCATAAGAGAGGCCCAAATGAAACAGGCTGAAAAAGGGTGCTCTGGCTACTTTTGTCTTCACTTGTCTGAAATCAAATAAAAACTCTCATCAACATATCATGTTCTGGCCTTGCATCCAGCTCCATTCTTTCTTTCCCCATATGGATAATGTCTGGCCAGGAAGGAAATGACTACATTTTCAACTACAGAAATGAAATCTGGGCTAATGGAAACTTGGTTGAGTTACTTCCTGCAAGTTAATGACTAAATAAAAGTTTTCAGGGAGATGGCCAGTAAAAGTCATAACAACCTAAAATACCAGCTACATGGATTCTCAGAAAGCTGTCTTCTCTTTCTGTGCAATTTGGGAATAGAGGGTTAATGTTGTTTGAAAAACAGAGATAAAATATTTGAAAAATAAAACAGGTTTTACCTTTATTCACCTGATATGGTCTGTTTATCAATGAAGAGTCTCCGAAGCCCCACTGAGACAATGTTTGTTAGAGAGTATTCAGAAAAATAGTTAGAATGTTGAGAAAACAGCATTTGAGGGGTCACAGTGTCCTTTCTCAGATGTCACTGAAAATTTTCATCTTCCAATATGGACATTTTCATACTTTCATTCTTACTGTTCAGTTCAATTTTCCTGTACACAGTGCAGAAATTTCCTGTTCTACTTTGATTTTTCTGCACTTGTTACTGAAAGAGGAGATAGATTTGTGACTTTGTTGGATGCAGGAAGTGTCTAGAAGACAAAAAAAAAAATAGGTGTTTTTCAGGTAGACACATGAAAAATAAATAATAATCATGTTCAAAAGTTCAGCCAGTCCAGACAATTTCTATTCATTCAATAGATCTAATTTGAATTTGCATAAAAAATTATCTGTATACCTTGAAATTTATATTTGCAATCTATTAATATATGATTTACAATTTCTTTTGATTGCAGAAGAAACCAGTCTTGGTGTGACCTCTTCCTCTTGGGCAGATCAAGGTCGTCTTAATGTGTCTGGATTGACCACTGGGAATGACAGTTGTTTTAACCAGTTAGAGTACAATATCACAATGTGCTTCTAAGAGAAAACTCAGGTAAGATAATTATATTTCCTTTTTTGACATCTCTCTGTTTTCTGATCCCCCTTTTTTCCACCTGACTATGCAAACTTAGAATTAACTTTCCAAACAGTATTAGTGCGTTGTTTGGTCTCTTTCATGCTGCCTGCAGGGATTAGCTGAGATGACAGAAACTGTAATAAAAGTTTATACCATTAAACTTGGCTTGAAGAGCAGATGTAAGGGTTCTGCTGATTGTCACACATTTAAGTATTCATTCATAAGGAAGCCCACTACTGTGCCTGTGTGGGACATGAGGTTTTGCTGTGCCAAAAGCGAATCTTCCTATTGGATTGCTGCATTTCCCACTGTTATTCAAAATGCTATCCTGAATACTCATGCCAGGGAGCTCTCTCTCCGTGGAAAATGAACATCTTCAGTTCAAGTCAAGAGATCTGACGTGTACTCTATTCCCCATTCTTTGTCAATTTGCAGCCAATGTTTTCTTTATCACCACAAATTAATGAGGGAAATATTGCAGTACTAATTTTTCTTACAGTGTGATGTTTTGAAAGAGGTAATAAATGGCAAGACGAAAGAAGGGAAGAATAAAACAAACCAGAGACTCTGAAAAGATAAATGCAATATCCCCTTCACCCTTAAGAAATGAAATTATTCTGACAGGGTCAGAGATTCTGCTTGGCAAACCATCTTAAATTAATTATCTGCCTGACATTTTAAATGAAGGTTTCAGATCATAAATTTAACCCAGACAAAGCATTCTTTTTAATCTTGTCAGTATGCAAAGTTCTTTGCACTGCAGTCTGTGAATTATTTATCAGAAAAGCGACCCCAAAAGGGTGAAAGGAAAATCGGGAGTATTTGATCTCGGGTTCTGCAGGCTGATGTACTTCTTTACTCTAGATCCATACCTGTTACAGTTGCATAAATTCTTTTTGTTTGATGTTGCTGATCTATAGCTCTCACACTGTGCTTCTCTGAAGCCTAAATATTTTTTTTTTCCATTTAAATTACTTTTAAAGCAGTGTCCCAGTGAATAAATGTATTTACTTTCCAGGGAGAGACGAAAGTTAAATAAAAGGGCCAAACTCACCCGTCTGTCTGTTTTATGTCTTTTCTTTAACAAAAGCATGCAGTATTGATGGCTGTTGGGGTTTTTTTTCCTACACTTGGGTGAAAGTGTAGTCTGTAATAGTAACTAATCTACAAAGGCTTTTTTTTTTTTTTTTTTTTTTACTTGCAAACTGCAGAAAATATTAATCCTGTAACAAGCTGTGTAACAGTAATGATGAAGGGTGCTCACCTAGGGTAAAAATACCTTGGAAGTTGTGAATCTGGAATCCAGTTTTGATATAGATTTTTTTGTTTGGTTAGGGGTTTTTTTTGGTTTGGTTTGGGTTTTAGTTTGGTTTGGTGTTTTTTTTTTTTGTTTGTTTTGTTTTGTTTTGTTTTTTGTTGTTTGATTTTTTTTGTTTTGTTTTGTTTTTGTTTTTAATAAAGTAACTTAATTTTAGTCTTCTGGTTTTTAAATGAAGCCTAGACAACTTCTAATTTCCTATCTCTTGGTCTTTTTATGTTGCAAGTTTATTTACTCAACATTATTTCATTTAGACTTTAGTATTATCACTGAAAGAAGAGACCTTTAAGTGCAATGTAAAAGACAATTACAACTGAGGGACCAAAACAAATCAGAACATAGCCCAATAGCTGGCATTGTCTAATCTGGATCTTCTTTCTTAGTCACTCTGGATTTCTACATGATTCTCTGAAGGCATTAACCAACTTACCGTCTGATATTAGGAGAAAGTCAGATTTAGAAAATCAGCAGGGAAGAAAACCCCATTAACCAATTGTAATAACTTGGAAATGTAATACTACTATTCCACATTTTTCACTTTGAGAATTTCTCCCTGGGTGTGCTTTGTAAATTTTTGATGCTTCGTGTTTCAAAGGAGTTCCAATATTTTCTGTTTAACCCCTATGTAAGATGAACTTTAGCTGAGCTAAGTGGAAAATTCAGTGGAAAGTTCAGTAGAAAATCTATCAATTTCCAGAGAGAAATTATGACTCCCTTCTGCTTCTGCCATGTAGTATCAGAAATTATTTATTGGACCTATGGAAGTTTCTACTTTTCATGTGAGCTGAAATAAAGCTAATGAAAATGTTTTACCCTTGTTTGTTTTACTATACTACCTAATGCTTTGTTTTATATTTTTTAATTCTTTCGTATGGTGGATTTTTTTTTTCCTACCACCCGGCTTTCTTCTTCCTTTGTGTCAATGCTTGAAAGCTGCAAGAGCAAGACACAAGACACTTCATAATAAAAATTGTCTAATCAAAATGTGGAGATGCTTTTATTTTACTCTGCAGTCCTAATGAAATAAGTCAGTTCTGACAGATAATACTGTGTTCAATAAATATTTGTCAGATTTCTACTTAGGCTTTAAAGTATCCCAAACATTTCAAACTTAATTTCAGTTTCCTCTGATAACAGAAAAGAGCTTAAACTTCTTATGAGTTGGTGAAAGATTAACTGTGTAAGGCATAAAGTCAGGGAATTGACACCAGTTAATTTCAGGTCTCCCCAGTTTAAGGCTGTATACATTTTTCATCAGTTTTTATCATAAAACTCCCAAGAAATAGTTAAAGTATTGTGTACATTCACCACAATGTAAATTCCCCTTTGCAGATTTGGGTATCCATACAAAATTAAGAAACTGAAGATTTTTGCTTACTGAATATCCCAGGATCCTCTTTAAGGACGGTAAGCATATGCTCTAGTGTCCATGGATATATTTTAATTAGAGATTTTGGCTATTGTTTAACTATGATCATTTCCCCTGTGATTTCTCTTCAGCTGATTTCACTTCTCCCCTCATCCCCAGTGCAGAGCTTCTGGAGCATCAGTGCTGGGGCTATGATCAGAGACCATCCTAACAGCAGCTGCATTTCAATGTATTTCTTCTGCTTGAAGGCTTTTTCACATTTCCCAGCTGATTTGTGAGGGTGGTTAAGAATCATAGAAGTGCAAAGAATTACCTTTATCTAGATTTAAATATTATTTCATGCTAATTCCTGAAGCTATTCTTTTAAGATAAATAAAATAGACACTCCTTGATTTTTATGTGTTTACCGATAGGAATTAAACTTTGATGTTCCCTCTCATGAACGCTTTTAAATATTCTTACATTAGAATCACTGCAGGGATTTTTCAAGCTGTTAAAATACATATTTTTAAAAGTTATAATGAGTAGACTGTAGATTCTTCATTTCCTGGGTAGCTGAGGCTGAACACTAGTAGAGAAGTAATAAAATTCTTCTATCAAGATATGCACTGGTGGTCTTGGCTGTGCTCCCAAATCCAAACCATTCTGTATGAAATTCACCCCTCCACATCACCAGCTAAACCGTACTTGTGGTCTGCTTACTGGAGCGTCAGCCTCTCCTGGTTGCTGTGCACAGAAGTGGATTTCAGCCACTGTGTGTTCAGACCTTTAGCATTTCAAATCTATTTCATTGACTGTGTGTCTTCTTTTATTTCCCTGAGAGCATTATTATGAGATTCTACTATTCTGGTCTGTACTGAAATATCATTTGTGTGGGTTTGGTTTAGTTTTACTTAACCTTGCATTTTCATTGATCGTTTCTGCATATTGTTCTTTCATTATGACCTTTCTGTACCCTTCACAAAGACCTGATACACATAATGAGTTACATGTAGTGCAAAGCAACTGTTGGGAATTGCTCTAAAGCAGCGAAATAGTGGATCTAGAAAAACTTTCCTCTCTGTTGGAGGGTGGTGGTATTTCATGTTGCACATGGAGATGGCAAGGAAGAGGAGATACTGCATAATTAACATTCTACACATTGTTAATATTCCTGGCTTCCCTCCTGGCAGAGTGTCCACACTTGGCTTGCTTAAAATTTTAGTCAGAGAGTGAAAATGTTCCTGAAATGTGGCACAGCTCAAATGAGTGATACACAGTGGCAAAGTTCTTGTTTTTCCCAGTAGGTTGGTACGTAAGCCTGAGGCATTACATAGAGCTTTAAAGTATATTAGGGTCTATAAGGCAATTGTTTCAGTGTTTAAAACCTATTATTTGGGGTGGGGGTGTTTTGGTCTGCTTTCTTTTGCTATGTACTTTCCACCAGATAACTATTCCATTTGTTTTGCCTGTGTGCTAACAATTTGTGGTGAGAATGCCCTTCAAAACGCAACATCACTAACAATTCAGCATATACGTTTCACCTTGGATAAGGCTTTTATTTATTTTTAATAAATTCCACCTCATTTCTAACACATTAAACCTCATTATCGTGTAATTTCCCTTGGTATGAAAAGACCTCATTAATTGTTCCATTCAAAACCGATTATCTCTCAGGGTGGATGTTATAAGGGAAGTGTAATGGATAAGGGGTTTTTTTTCCACATTCTGCTTGAGCATTACTTTTTCTCAAGTGATTAGTTTTGCTGCATCTGTGTTTACTTAAGAACCTGAAGCTAAAATAATTAGTAACAGGTGGCTGAGGTCTTACTGATAATCTGCCTGCTTTTTAGATGTATGTCTATTCAATTCCCACATTCTGGTTCTTTCCCACATTTAACAGGCTGTAATGAGACGTAGTCTTGTATGGTATGGGACTCAGATTTACGTGGTTCCAGGAGAAGTTTTATTTAAACAGTTATAACTGACTGGGTGACACATATGTTACTCTTTAGTAATAACACAGCATGCCTCATCTTTTCCTGTTGGATAGGGGTTTTCATGGTAATTGCTTTCTGTAGCCTGTTTTCCTAGGGATATGCTTACATTCCTAGTTTATTTGGTATTTTCACATGTGTTCTTGCCTGATTCCCTTCTCAGGAATTTTCTGTGGACTTAGCCTCAGCAGCTGTTCAGAAAATTTTTCAGATCGTTTTCTGCTGACTCTGGTAATGTTTAAGAGACAGGTGTTAAGCTTTTAATATTGCTGCTTTTGGGAGGTCTTGAGAATTATGACTGATATTCTTTAAAATTATGTACAAAAGATGTTTACCTAAAATGTGGTATCTGCCTATCTGAGCTTCTCAGCTATTCAGCTACAAATGCAGTGAGAACCAGAAGCCATTCAGCTGTGCATGATGGGCTGGAGATGGTTTATTGACATTTAGGACTACAGGTAGGAGATTGCTAGAGCTATTTGAACACTCAAGCAGGGTGGTCCTGCAAAGACCAGGATGGAAAGCCAAGGTTATGAAACCATCCATGCAGCTACTCCACAGCCAAGTGGTTTTGACATATGCTAAGGATATATGCAGCTATAATTCAAGATACCCACTGTGCCCAGATCATTCCAGAGGCTTTAGATGTAGCTTTCCACATCCCCAGATATAAAATAGAGGGGGTTGAATCTTTTATTGTAACAAACCCATTTTCTGTAAATACACACTTACTAAACTACAGTCAAGATGGCATTACATTTTAATGATTGACTCATGCTCCTGAGATGTTTGAGGACACTGATTTGGGGACACTGACATAGAATCAGATGGTCACCAGAATTAATTTTTTCTGAACAACAAGTAAATGCCTTAAAAAAAATGCTTCAGAATCCTTAAAAACACTTCAGAGATTTGGGGGTGGATTTTTAGAATGTGAAAGGAAAATAAGGAATCCTTGCTCTCTTATGCAGAGCACAGGATAGTTCACATTTGCTAAGACAACCTTACACTGGAACCAGTCAGAAGGACATGTGCTAAACATGGTTTTACAGTTCTCTCCATTCATTTAGTGTTGACTGCACCCATGCTGACATAAAAAGCAACTGTTAGCTAAGAAGTCTTCTCAAAATATCCCATTTTAAAGGATTGTGATCACTGGGAAAAAAAACAACAAACCAAACAACAACCAATAACCTGTTATCTTGCAGCACTGTGAAATACTTATGCTCTCTAATAAGCATGATTTGCTGTCCTTATTCAGGTTTCCATGAAGTTTAATATTATTTTCCAACCACATGATTTGAGCACAGAATTCAAGATTTTTGCTCTGCACCATATAGGAAATACAAACCACATATAGAACCACAAACCACTTCTGCTATCCCCTCAGTACCCAAATCCTGTGCAAGAAATAAAGCATGTAGAGAGGTGGGTGTCTTTGGGTTTGCTTTGTGTCCTAATTCCCACATTGTCCTAATAGATTTTTTATTCTTTAACAGCCATCATTTTTAGCAATGGTCAACTTTAAAAATAAATTAATATGAAGTTTTAAAGGAACAGCTCAGTGTGGAGAAGATAGTAGAGGCATGAAAACAACATCTTTCTAGTTATAGGGTGAGACAACGCAGTCCGAATAACTATGCAGGAAAAATTGCATCAGGTAAAATCGAACTGATCTAGTGAGAGATAATGGCATACTTCCATTTCTTGATGTAAAATATTATTAAGAAAGATTATGGTGAATTTTCTTTCACAGTTCAGAGAAAATATACTTACACAGATGCCTATTTAAATTAAGGATCAAATTATCATTCTGCAGTTCATTGTGAAGAAGTCAAAATATTAGTAGACCATCCATTTAATCTGAATGATTCAGAATAGGAAGAAAAAACACACTACAGAGAAATACCTAAACAATTATACTTTAAATTTTTTCATGGAATCACAAAAATGAAGATCTTAAGGACATTGTCATGCCTGACCAGGAGCCATGTGTAGGGGAGGCAACAATCGTAACAGGATCTGACAGACGCTGTTCCCTTGAGGGGTCCACCATGGGCTGCAGTGTGATTATTTTCTCCATTGTGGTGCTCCACTGCCATGCAGTTTTTACCTTTTCCTAAGTCTGCTGTCACAGACACAGCACCAGCACTGCTGATGAGCTCAGATTTGAGCAGCAGCAGCATTTCAGCAGGAACTGGTTCTGTCCAACATGGGGCAGCCCCTGGTCTCTTCTCAGAGACCTCCTGTGCAGCCCCTCTGCTGCTGCCAACACCTGCACATGGAAACTCTGCACAAGCTAACAGGAGGACCTGATATTCCCATAACAAATAGCACTGGTGGAGAATCAAGAAACCCTTTTTCTCAGGAATAGTGACAGTTTTGTATTTTCTATACAGGTTGAAACATAGCACTGCATCTGTTGATCTCTCATTTTAAAGACACTTGTTTTCATTAGTGATGTTGAATTGTCTGTTGCCTCTGTGAAGTTCCCAAGTCAGGTTACAAACTTTTCAGATGCTGTGATTCAGATCCTCTTTTACTCAAATTAATTTATTCTCGTGCAACCCAATTACAGAGTAGAGATCCCATGCTCTAATCTGAAGCTATACTTTTCTCTTACTTATGTTTTCTGATCCAAGGAAGAGAAAAAATATTCTCTATTTCTATGACTCTTTTCTTTCAGTCTGAAGTTTAATAATTGAAATGTGGAAGAATGTGTGGCTAGTTATGTGTTGTCTGAATGCTCATGAATAAGTTTTTCTAAAAGCTCTTAAAATCTGAATGGTGGCCATTTTTATCATTTGGCAATGCTGTCAGAAGTTCTGTGATATAACAATCCATGTGCCTCTTTCTGGGGGATGCTACTGAAATATGGTTTTAAAAGATATTTCATAAACATAGAGGTCTTCCTGAGTGATTTTGGTGCTCATTTTCCTGCATTAATCTGCTCTTTTTGCCATTATTATTATTATTATTATTATTATTATTATTATTGTTGTTGTTACTGTTATTGATGTTACTTTTATGTTTATTATTTTCTGCCAGATGCTAACAGAATTTTACTACTAAACAGTGTAAACCTAGTAAATCATGAATTTGCTTCTAATCAGAAAACTGAAATTGCTACAGAAACTTCCTAAATTAAATTGGGAAACTAAAGTCATCCTCTTGATAAACAGTTTGTAGAAGACAGTCAAAAGCTTACAAAGAGAGGTTCTCTCCACAAAAAGGTTTTTATGTCTTTTCCCTACTCTGGAAACCCCCCACAAACTAACTAGAGCTGGTACAATAAACAGAAATTGGTTTAATGGGCTTTGGAAAACACAACTTTAAAAGAAGGTATTGGTCTGTATAGTATATGTAATAATAAGCATGTGAGACAAAAACCATTACATTAAATATGCGGAAGTAATCCTAAGAGGATGAACGAGAGACAAGCTCCATGCCTTCCAACTGTGTGCTTAGCTGGGGAAGTTAGGGTATCACCTGTTGTCTCTTTTTTCTGTTAACTTATTTATTCTACTTCAGAATTTTTATTTCCTTGTCTGTGAGGAGGCACTGCTCTTTCTGGCAGTGGGGTGTATGCTGCCCTCCTCAGATGAGGCTGCTATAACATGGTAGATACTGATTGGACTGCCACAGAACACAGAAATCCCCCAATTTCTGAAGAAGCATTGTTAATGACATCAGTGCTTTTATTGCTTAATTGCTGCTCCAGCAGTTATTTTAAAAAGAAAACCACTGCAGGCATAGTTTGTGAGGGACCCATCCCATTATTCTGTATTGAGCTTGCTCTGCAAGCCCCTGTCAGATCAGACTCCTCTCCAATGGTTTTGGGCTCAAAATGGGATCCAAAGTGGAGCCGCCCACCTTCCCGCCCAAGCAAGCCAAGTGGATTTGGCTCAGAAGCAGAACTGCAGGTGCCTAGAGAAAAGGTGATATGGACCTTCCTTTCAGGTAATTAGCTATTACAGAGAGAAGTTGATGTGGTATTGTGCTGGGGATATTTTGGATGTGAGTTTTAATTCTGAACCTTAACTCCACCTACATCTATTTCTAAAGTTGTCTGTCACTTTCAGGGATTAGCCTTTAGGCAGATCTGAAAATCCCAGCTGCTGTGCTGAAGCCCTTCTTTCAGTGTCTTTGCCTCTAATATAATATTCTTTTGGAATGGCAGCTCCTTTTCCAGGAGCTTTATTTATATATTAACTACCAGAAGAAAATAAAATATGAGTTATCCTGAAGAAAAAAAAAAAAAAAAAAAAGACAGAGCAGGGAAGAAAAACCTCTGAGGATCTCTTTCAAACTTTTGCTAGACTCTAAAAGGGTATAAGATGCAATTAGCTATTACAGAGAGAAAGTTGATGTGGTTTCTAACAGAGATACTTGCTTTAGGTTTGCAACACATTCAGAGAACAGTCTTGTGAATCCCCTGGGCTCACCTTCATCATTTTACTCACAGACCCTGTGGCTGCAATTATGTTTGAGCAATGTGTTACACCGTGGGGAGAGAGTGGGCACAAGCAGCAGGCGACAAAAGCAAGCATAAATGAATCTAGATATTTTCATTACATTTTGGTTGTAAGCTGGGAAAAAGGAGGGGAAAAAAAATATTCTTGTAAGATACATAAGCACTGTGTTCAGGGCCTTGCAAGGTAGAGCAAAAAATGTTACGAGATTTTCTGAGAGCCAGGCAACTCAGGGTAAGGCCAATGAAGAAACTGTGAGGAAGCCTTTTCGAACACTGATAAATGTCATGGACAAGAGACAGACATTTTATTTCCTCTGTCTCCCAATGAGCTGCCTGCTTTGTCCCAGGTTATCTTCATGAAGCTGTTTGTGCTGGAACTTGGAATGGAATTTAGCCATGTTAGAAAGCACTGTACTTTTAATTATATATCAAATTAAAGAAGTTGTTTTCTTTTATTCCAGAAAAATCAGAGATAAAAGTTAAAACAAATCCATCAGCTTCATTTTTTTTCTCCTCTTCTTTCTCCAGTTTGCCTGCTGGGATATTCCTATCCTCCACTGAAGTAAATGTGACTGACTTTTCTTTGCATTTCACAATGTTGTCACTCACATGAAGTTTTATATTCTGTCCAAGCTGTTATCAAGATAACCATTCCATAAATGAGTTCACTTGCATTATCATTATCTATAGCATTCACACACGATGATGAGCTACAAGATAAGTCAGAGTGGCAGACACCTCCTACAGACTCCAATGGCTTTTCCCATGAGGTCCCTTGTATCCTGCTGACGTCTCAATCTGTTTCTCCCCAAGGGTCATGAAATCAATTTGTTGCCAGCAACTTTGTCAACCTCATTCTACTACTTGACTTTCAAATTTACTGTGACAACTTTTTAAGATAAGATGGCATGACCATAACCGCTTCTGATTCTGGGATCTGGTCAAGCACAAATAGATGATGCTTGGAAGAGCAAAATACTTCTACTCACTTGATTAGAGAGCTTTCGTGTGCAGAACCAATTGACACAGAGCAGTGGAGTGAAGACCCTCATACCAAGGCTAAGGGAAGGAATTTCACCCTTTTTGCTTGGAACATCTGCTGAAATCCTGACAGCACGTTTTATTATGCAAGGAAACAGAATGTTCCCTGTGCTACAGAAAACCATGTGGCTTTGTGATGCCTCTGGGGTCAGTTTTTTAAGGACATACAGGACTGCAATAGATCTTGCAGCCCATGAGAGACAAAATGTGCGATTTCTCCAAGAGACAATTTAGGGACTAATTTCCAAGCAGATTTTTTTTCATTGGTTTGGCCACTCAGGAACTAAAAAGAGAATCAAATGTTGTTCCATCCAAATATTGTTTTGGTCATTTCTGTCTAGACAGACAGCTGGTAGCATTCAGTCCACTATACCTATGTAACCTCTAACTACTGATCGTTATATACTTTTTGTACGCTGAACTTTGGAATTTTCTTTCCACATTTTCAGTAGTTTCCTCCTAGTAAGAAAAAAATATTTCACTCAGACGCCTACTCAAGGACTGTGGGCTATGTGAAATGTGTCTGGAACTTTCAGAAACTCAAAGGCTTTTGACATGCTATGATGCACATGCCCTGAGTTTGTTCTCTATTTCTGGGGCCATAAGTTAGACTGGATACTTAATATTTTGAGAAAGCATAGACATCCAGCAACATTAAATGTGAGAAGTTTATTCTTACATCCACTGCTGTATTTTCAGATTGTTAACTTTTCAGTGTTTTTGTAAAAAAAAAAATAAAAAATGCATCTCATGCAGGATGGTTTCAGAAGAGAAAATATTTATTGCTTTCTGATGTGTTTCATAAATAAATACAGTTATATACATCTGTATATATGTATGTATATGTGAATATATGGAATTGTATTTGTGTATATGTATGCTCTTTTTTTTTTATTTTCTTGATCTCTTAAGCTTAAACTAAAAATAAATGAGGGTAAAACCAGAAAAATATAATACTAAAGGCATTATATTGTTATAAAAATCTATTTTAAAAAAAAAGAAAAAAAGGAATTTGTTAGCAACAGAAAAAAAAAACGGAAAAGATGGAAGATTTAACCCCATTGTTATAAGACCTGTCATGGCGTCTAAGTTTACTTTTTGTCTTCCTACATTCTAATGTAACCTTTTGTTTCAAAGGGAGCAAATTAATATCTCTTAAAAAGTGTTCATATAACAGCTTGTAGTTTATGCATGTGTTGACTAAGAGCACCTTTTGAGCAACAAAAATAAAGTTGTTATTTCAGGACAGAAAATATTTTTGTTTCTTTTGTTTTGTCTTTAGTGGGAACCTGTATTTTTAAATTCAAGCAGAGAGAGAATGGAAGACAACACTCAGTTCACTTTCAGGATCACCTAACCAGAAGTTTACGCTGTCAATTTTTCAGTAGCCCCGGAATCTCAAACTGTAGGGAGGTGAGAGTAGGTCAGAAATGGAAGATAAGGAAGAAGCTTCAGATGAGTGTTAGTACAAACATGAAATATGAATTTTTAACTACTTTGGGAATGGTTGACTGATCTGCTGCCTTAACTATATGCTCTTGCTAGCTTACAGAAACATTTTCTCCTTATGACCAGATCTTCTGTGGCAGGGGCCCTTTCTGTTTCCTTTATCAACTCACATGGAAACATTCTTCTTGGAGTGTCTCTTGTGCCCCAGATACCCCAGATACTCTGTGCACACCCAAAGCTGTGTGAACTTCAGCCCAGCAAGCTGCCAAAGTAGGAATGCCATCTCTTAGAACCTGCAGACCTAGTGCATAGGAAATCTCAATTTAGACAAAGATGCCACTGAGATCAGGAATATGGCTAAGCATGAGTGGATGAGGACTTGCATGCAGACCAAATCCCTGCTGGGATTTCAGCATGTCTAGTGGGGGTTTGTTTTGTTTTGTTTTGTTTTGTTTTGTTTTGTTTTGTTTGTTTGGTTGGTTGGTTGGTTGGTTTTGTTTTGTTTTGTTTTGTTTTGTGGTATCAAAGAATAGGACAGTTTGTTATTAGAATAATTTTTTATGTGTCACATATTTAGCAATAACTGTTCTACCTGGATATCCAACACTGGAGAGACCAATTTATATCCTTTTCCCATGTCCTTAAATCTAATTTCTTTATTCTTCATAAGGGAGACTGTGACACCTGCTTTATATTACTTCTTGTCAGCTGATAGGACAGCAATACATTTTTTAAACTTTATATTGCACTCTTTAGTCTGATGTGGTCCCAAACAGGGATTCAAGAAAGCGTTCTGCATACATAAATACCATCAATAAAATGTAGATAAGAGCATCATAAAACAGAAATTGTTGAGTGACCACCTGCTATGACAATCTCATCTTAAGCAGGATACTTATCCTAAAAGAGATGCTTGTCACACAAGATCTTGGAACAGACTAAGCTTATCTTGGAGTGAGACTGCAAAAAGGAAAGTGATGGCAAGACAAACTGAGGAGAGTGTATTTCCAGTCTCTTTTGATTATGCTGTACTGGTCTCCTAGGCACCTGGGCTACCAGAGGAACAGTCTTACGAGGCATGAGCATTGTCCAGACACTAAGACATGAATGGGAGGAGAGAAAGCTGTGAATTACTTCAGGGTAGAAAGCTAGAAAAGTACCGAACTAAGTTATAGGATGGCACACGTGATTTGAGACAGGGAAAAAAAAAAAAAAAAAGTGAAAACTTGTCTGATGAGCCGCAACATCAAAAAGTAGGGGAAGAGTTCATGCCCTGCCAGATTTATGTACAGAACTCCCACTGATGTAAATGGCAGTCTGAGAACAGAATAAAATACATGGGAAAAAAAGAATCAGAAAGAGGTAATTGTTTAGCAAATACCTATAAAATAAATTTAAATGCATGTCCTACTATGATTAACCTAAGGCTTGATTTAAAGTTCACTAATGTCTAAGGGAGTCTCTTTACTGACTTTTGAGGACTTCCAAATTGGGCACTAGAAACGATGCTCATGTCTTCTGAGAAAGCAACATTTTATTGTGAGTCAAAAATTATGCTTTCCTGTAATTTTCTAGAAATGTAAAATCAGAAGAAAACTTTGACAAGACATTTATAAGCCCATAATTTAATCTGTGATATGCAGTGCTTATGTCTATGGTGGAAAAGGACAGTAAGAGAGCAATCTAGAATGCTACTGTAAAAGCATGATCTTTCCATACATGAATTTTATACACTGGTGCCACTAAACTCTGCCACATGACGATCTCTTATTGTATATGCTGACTTTAATCCAGATTCAGAAACACAGAAAGATCTTAAAGAAGTTTCTTTTTAATTCTCTCTGGGCTCTCTCAGGACTAAAATTTAATGCTTTCAAATTGTGTAATACTTTGACTACAGATTTATAATTTTACTTCCTCCCTTTGTTTAGACATTAGGTTGAAATTATGTTACTTTCGCAGTTAAAGGGAGTGAGTTAGATTCTCATGGAATGATGTCGTCTTAAAAAAGCATCTGACTCGGTATTTCTTACTGCGTATTTTTATTGAGATTTTTTTATTAAGAGATGTGTGGGTGAGTCACATTCCTTTATTCTCTGTTGCACTTTGAGGTACTGTAGCAAAATTCTTCTGACTTCCTTACACAATTAAGTAGTTCCAGTGGGACTTCTTTTTACAGGTTAACAGCAGATTTTTTGTATGAATGTGCAGCTTCACTGTTTGACAGTGACTTCAAAAAGTCTCTTTGGAGTATCTCTTCCTTCTGTAACAAGGAAATGCTTCATTTTATTCATTAACAAGATGTGCTAGAGCAGATGACATGAAAGAAACTTTTTAAACTGAGAAATATACTTTTTTTTTTCTTATACTTGACAAGATATTGAATATATCTGTGAACTTGAGATTTCCATAAGCACTTGAGAATAGTATGAAAATGATCTTTCATTAAAATTCTGGGAATGGACATCTGCATCACTTAAAGCAAATAACAAAAAGCCCATTTATACACATCCCTCTGCATCAAAAGCAGCATGGCCAGAATGTCAAGGAAGGAGATACTGACTCCCTACTCTGTCCCAGAAACCTACTGTGCTAAAATTACCATCTAATTCTTTACATAGGTTGAAACCGGTTTTTTTTGCAGCTGGGATATTACATAAACTTACAGTAAATTATCATCATACAGTAGTATGCTCAAGTTTGTGGACATTTTAATTTTATTTTATTTTTACTGAATCATTGTCTCACAGTCAGCTGAAAGATATTGTTCTTCAAATACGCATGAAAAAGACAAAGAAGAAGACAAAAGCTAGTTTGACTTCCAAATAACTTACATTCATCTATATTTTGTCTGAGCTGAATTTTCTGAGGTTTTTTTTTCAGTCAATGTCTTTTACTACTTACTTAGTAGCCGTGATATGAGGCCTGAACAACTCTGGCTTGAGTGAAGAGTCCCATTGGAGGTGTTCAGGGATTTTTTCTTCTCAGGAAAAATGGAGGACATTCTAAAATTGTCAACATCTTTTACTTAAATAAAGAACCTGCTGAACAGATAGAACTGTTGGAGCAAAAAATGTGTGGAGTCCTGTTACTGCCTTGTCCTGATTTCCTGGCCCATCAGAGTAAGAGAGTGAAGTGTTAGTACATGGTGGCCTCTGTGTTCTGCTACACTGAGCACTTCATCTCAGGCCACAGGGAAAAGACTGTGGCTCCTTGCACCTTTTGTTGGCTGACTATACAGAAAGGAGAGATGGTGATCTGGAGCTTTCCCAAGCTGTACTGTTATAGGAAGGGTGAAAGACAGTACACGCATAATGATAATGATGTAACCCATGGCACTTTCCTTAGGTTCAAAGAATGGAACCATTTTAATTTCTTATATAGACATAAACTCAAGATTAGGAAACAAAAGTCAGATATCTATACACAATAATTAGCTTGTTATAGTTACTATTATTCAGAGAGTATTAAATAAATCTTTGAAGCTAGAACAACAAAAAATTGAGATTCTTAACTAAGAATAGGTCCAGTACTACAGAGATAATAAACAGCAGGACATGTAAAGATTTACAACTTATATTCTAGAAATAATACAGCAGTTTAAATTTCTCAGCCTGTGGCAGGCAGGCTTGAGTTGTACTACCTATGTCTTTATCACTTGTTGAGAGGGTCTCATATATTTGTTGTAGGGCTGCTTTTCAGGTGGAGTTTCTATGCAGCCACAGAGATGCAGTATCTGCCAAATGTTCAGGTGTTCTTTGTGGAACAATTGCAAAAGGAGCTTTGGGTGTCTTAAAATCAGAGAGTGGCTGAGGCTGGCAGACATTCGGGAGATGGGTCAGACCTTCTGACCTTTCTGCTCAGAGATGGGCCAGCTGAAGCAGGCTGCCCAGGACAGTTTGGGCTTCAAACTGTTCCACACCTGGAGATGCCAGAACTTCTCTGGGCAGCCCGCTACAGTGAGTGACCAACCTCACAGTAAAAGTGTTGCCTTGCACAATGTCTTCATAGACTGGAATTCTAAAAACGTAAATGATGGGCTCTTTCTCCAAGAAGGAATAATTTATGCAGTAAAACTAAAAATATATTTTGTCTTGGAATGCAAGATGGACACAGAAAGACTGATGGTCCAAGTAAGTAGGATATCAAGGAGAATGAGGTGGATTTCTTTTTCTCTAGCTTCTGGCTTTTGCAACAATTTTAAATTATTCCAGCTCTTCATTCCTTATTCCTAAAAGAAGGTTAATTCTCACAAGTGTTTGATTTAATAACATAAGTTTATAAATAAATTTGATCTGATTCAACGTGAACTTGGTGGGATACATTTACTGTTTTGCTAAAACCCTCAAAAATTCCTAGGGTTTTTTTCACTCTTACTAAATCTTGCTAGGAATAATGTGATGGGATAGAGGAGTAATATGGCCACATAGTTTAATGCATTTCTTTATTCCAGCACATATAAAATAAAATGACAGAATATGGTGTGTGCATGATGGGAAGGCAGAAGTGCTTTTCTTCTCTATTAACTGACTAGAAGTCTGGAAATTCTCTATCAAGACCTGAACTAAACTCTTTTGCTACATGAGATTGCTTCCTCCACTTCTAAAATGCTTTTGAAAATTACGTGTTTCATATCAGAATAGATCCCTGGAAGTTATTAAGAATAAATAATTGGATAAGGGAATATCAACTGTCTCAGCAAATCTCACTACTTCAAAAATGCTTACCTTGTCTAGTTAACTGGATTAATATTCTCAGAATATAATAGCACAAATGAGAAAAATTGAGTGCAGAAATTGCACAGCCATACTCAAGCCACAGTGTTCAATAATGAAACTGGGACATCTGCTGGGACTCTGGAACGTTCCAGACCCACAGAGGTGGTCACTGCAGCACTTAGGCTTTTAAGGTGACTTTTTAATTGAATCAATATGATTCAGATCCACATTGAACATAGCTGTGAAGGTAGAATCTCATCTTGAGAAGCAAAGCATGCCCTCAGCCCACAATTGCCTCAGGCACTCCAAGAAAAAAGCAAACTCCCTCTCTTCCCCAAATCCAACCTTAAAATTCAGGCTGAGTAAAGCAAATGAAGAGCTGGTAACTAGGACTGTTATTTTATGTACACATATGGACTGCCTTAAAATTCAGGGAAAGAAGACAAAATGAAGATCTAGGAACTAAGACTATTTATTTGCCTTTTTTTGCGTGTCTTTGTTCTTGGGTGAACGTAGCACACATTAATGTCAGGTGTTTCACATTGCACTTGTGAGGACAGTTTACTCCCAGCTTTTGAACCACAGAACAAATTTATATGCTAGCAGTATATCTAGCCTCATTTTTCAAGTTCTGAATTCCTTTTTCTTTAAAAAGGGCATCCTCCATAGGAGATGAACAGCCTTGGAATGCCAGCTCAGTCAGATCGAGTGAAACTAGACTTTAATTCCTAGTCTAAGAAAGAAGAGAGTTTAAATACAGAAGAAAATCAAGGTTTTGAAATGTGTGTTGCATTTATGAGGAAGCTATAGAAACCGTGTCAAGAAGAAAATGATCTCTAGTCTCACAAACAGAGTGAATAAATTTGTCTTTTGTTTATTGGGAATAAGTAACTTTAGGATTCCTGAAAGGAAAAAAAAAACAATGTGCTCTGTGTTTAGTAAAGGTACAGGCCCTCAAGTCAATGTGCAAAAGCCCTGCTATCTGTACTTTGGCTGCTAGTGCCACTGAGTCATGCCTGCTCGGATGCCAGGAGCTGTTTTCTGCAGAGGGAAGCTGACTCACCCAGCACAACCCAGCAGCCCAGCAGCCTGACGATAATGCTCCAGCAGATTGTAACTCAAGGGAGGGCACCAGAGGTTCGATCACCAATTTATTCCTTTGTGTCACACGATGAGGTTTTTTTCATGTCAGTCTCCATGGTGATGTTTGACCGTCACCCTCGGGACAGCACAGAGCGGCGTGGGGAGCTCACCTAGGCAGATTTGCACACCTGCTGTGTATCACAGGAACCAGAGACAGCAAACTGCTGACACACTGAACTGCTGAAAGTTGCTTCCCATTGAGGTATAAAAAATACATTTTCTCATCTGGCAGGCAACCCTAACTGCTAATTACTGGCAAAAATGTTTCCTTTTTAGCTAAACAACTAATGAATACAAGTTAGTCTTGCTTTTTTGCCAAGGCTGTGAAAAAGGAGATGACCTAGAACACACCTAAAACTCAGTTCAAAATTTGCTGCTTTGTTACTAAGTCAAATATGTTAATCTGCCTTTGCTTTTCCCTCATTATCCAAATTATACAGTAAATAAAAAAGAGAAAGGTCAACTAAGTTAGATTAAATTGCAACGCAGGTGTGCAAAGTAATAACTGAATGTCAATTTGACTGTCAAAATTGATACTATTTTATATACCAGGAGAACACAATATTCTGGAAGAGTGCATGGCATTGAAACATCAGAAAATTATTTATTTAATTAAATAAATGTCAATGTAGACAGTTTTAAATCACGGCCACTTCCATTCTATTTTGGGCAGGACGCTGTGTATTCTTCTGTTAATCAGGATTTTCAGTAAACTGAGATTCTCAGGGAGGAGCAGAATATTTTACACCTTTTGCTAGTGCAGTTGAAAACCACAGACGAATGGCCATCATCTTTCTACAGGACTGAGCAATTGTGCAGACTTTGCTTAGGAATAGATGGTTTTATAGCAGTTTGGGGACAGAATTGTTAGGTGACCATGAATATCTCAGTAAGTTTATTTCCCCCATCAAATCATTAGTGTAATCTGATGTTATTAAGTTCCTCTATTAATGATAGAAATATATATGTACCGTTGTATTATGCATAATATGTAAATTTCATGCATTTATGATATTACATGAGCATACTGAAAGACAAAACTTTAATGACAATACAAACCAGTCTAAATGTATATATCAGTCCTGAAAATCAACATTTGATACCAATATGTGATGGATTTCTGACCCTATGAACCCCCTCCCGGATTTTGCAAATCTTAAAATTATATTGAGAAATCAGTATATAGATTCCCACACTGTTGAATTCCCAGAAATGCTGATGGTTTCATAGAATGCAATAAAGCCTTGCAAAATGGGCTGTTTGTTAAGTTTGGGACTTTTTTGAGTGTGATTCATACACCTGGTATTTACCCCTGATATGAAGATAGACTATGGACATAGCACACGGTATTTTCTTTCACATAAATACTTTCAATAATTTCTTGTGTAAGCACTATCATAGCCTGGTAGAGTTTAATACAGTGTCTTGCATATGTTCAGTGTAGATAGAAAATACAGGCTCTTAGGCCTTGAGCCAGAGATGTGCTCTTTGAGTTGACTTGCATATAGTTACTGAAACCATTAATACTGGGAACTGCCATCATAGGCAGATGTGAACTACTTTAAACATGGAAACAGAAACAAGTATGCATCATGGAGCACATCAGACAAAAATTAGGTTGGTTTTCAGTAATCACACATTTGCTGTTTTATCTGACACTGGAAATGCATTTATACCACACAATCTTCTGTCACGTGGTACAGAATTAGTTTCATTTGACATTGTACTGTTTAACTTCTGGGGTGTGCACAAACGTGATGTCTGTGTTTGCCATGACACATGGCATTTTAAAGGCAGAAAATATACAAATGCTTATATTGTGGAAATTTATGCATGTGGCTTTTCTCCAGCCTTTTGGATGGTATTTGGGTCTGGATTAAATTATCTAGATAGAGGTGACCATATGTGCTAGGTGTCTAAACTCCCACTATAGTCTGAGGAGACAGGGAACTCAGCTCTTCCACCCACACTCAGCTGTCTGGTGTCATCTGCATGGGCTGAGGATTTGCCCATCTGGCCTCCAACAAAAGCACAGGTCTCCCACAGATCTGCCACCCTTGTGTGTCAGGGACACGTGGGGCTGTCTCAGATGTCACCAGGCAGGCACTTTTATGTGGCACTTAAGTTCTTAACTCTACATCTCCACTGACTGCAGTGGGAGATCAAGGAACCATCTTCCACAAATAAACCTGTATTCAGACATCCTTGTTCAGACATCTTCGTCTTGAAATGAAGTGTGCCTTCAGCATTTCTGTCTTCTGGGACAATGTATATGAAATTCATGAAAAAGAAAATATTCATATTCAGTCCTGTTGTAACATATTTCAAAATTTTAAAGGAATATAACGTTTTCTTACATTCACTGTTATTTATGGAAATGCCATTAAAATGATTTTTCTCTTACTGAACTTCTCTAATTTATGCATCACATGATCTTAGACAGCTCACATTTCTTCTAAAATGGTATCAAAGGAGATGAAAACCAGAAAGATTAATTATTTTTCTTATTTTCTGTCATTATTTTACTATGTTTAGGATTGTACTTCAAAATGGATTGAATGAAACAAACGCTGTTGGTAGTGTACATCTTATTGTCAGCAAATATACTTCTTGCTATAATGAATATTTTCTATTAATTTTAAAATGATATTTATTGTAAATTAATATTCAGTAAAATTTACCATTAACATGGAAGGGAAAGAGTCAGAAAAGATGCATAGAGCTGCATTTGGAAGAGGTTTTCTTTGTGCCCACTGTCAGCTTATTTCTGCAACATTGTTAACTTTTTGCTGGTCAAAGGGAGATGTTTCCTCAAAATAATGTTTTAAATCAGTTGTCACTGCTTTTAAGTATTGCAGCAGCTGGGATTTGGCAGATATCTTCTCAAAATATTGTTTTTCTTTTTGATTATGTAAATATGTTTGCTGTTTCTCTAGAGATCTGTAATGATATTTACTGAAGTACAGGTTCCGTAAAGGTAAACAACCAGTTCACCATGAGGAATAGTGGTTGCTATACTATCTACCAGGGACAGCATAGAAAGAATATTTCCAATTCAAGTACAAATTTTATATTTAAACTTACCATTCGTCACTAATTGAAATCTGTATTTTTCTATTCTTTCTTGCTGAAGAGTAAATTAAAAGAGAAAGACATATTTCTAGTTTATTCCAAAATTAAAGTAATGGACAAAACCATTTTCGTATTTCTTTATATCAGCAAGATATAACTGCAATTAAAAGGATTAATAAAGCTCCTAGGTCACAAAGAATAAATAGGATTTACACTTGACAGCCTTTCAAATTGATGGAAAAGTGGTGTTAAACACTCTCTTGAACTTCAGTGTCTGCTGTTGCAGAACAGAAGTATCCAGCTGCATGAGAATTGAAAGCCAGGTCTCCGACTAGAGACAAAGTAATGCATCAGGTAGATGGACAACTTCAATCAATACAGGAGATGTGTTTTACTAAATAGGATTCCCCAGCATGAACATAACACTTCAACACGTAGCACCTATGGTTCCTGTGGGCTCCCAAAGAAAACTTCCACTGATGTTAACAAGAGCTTTCTGTGAGTAAGGATCATCCCACAGAAGGTAACTCCACTGAGTATACCTAAATGCCAAATTCTTACCACTGTTTTGTTTCTCTGGAGACATGGAGTGAAATTTAACCCAAAGTTCTGTGTTTGAAAATGGACCAGAAAGTCATCAAATAAATATTGGGTTTCTTAGTAAATAGCATGGATAAACCAACAACATCCTAAGGACATCAGCACTTTGTAATTGTCCTGCAATGTCTTTCTGCATACTCCTGAAGCTTCTGGCCCTATCCTCATCCAAAACACTGGGTTGCCTCAGGATCTGCTCTTACCTGGTACAGATGTACTGCCTCTGAGCTGACTGCCATGAAAGCAGTTCTGTTGGGAGAAAGAGGCAGGAGAATCACAATTCTTGCCCCCCATCTGTGTATCTTCTGCCCGGGAATCAGGAAATGCATTAATATTTGATCTTACAGTTATCCAGTAGAGCACAACAGTCAGAAATCCCAAGACTGGATCTGGTCTTGGGTGTTTTGTAGCCTTCAAGGGAACAGAAAGAATGAGAAACCAGCGTCCACTCTGATGTCACATCCTTTCCTGAGCTTCTTGCAGGCATGTTGTACGCAACCTTGTGCTTGGTCTGTCTTGCCTGGCTGGCCAGACCTCAGATCTGCTGTGTCACTTCCAGTGTGCCTATCCCTGGGCTACGTCTTTAGGCAAGAAGAGATATGCTGGGGAGGGCACTGCCCTGCTTGCTTTGCTGTTGCCACAGCTCTTGGCTCCCTGTCATGTGCAGGGGAGCTCAGCCTTAAACCTTCCTGATATGAAGATCACAGGCTGTATTGTTACTTATCTTGATCATGGGAAGTGCTCTTGCTTATCAGATGCTCAGAAAATGGATGCTTGATCAATACTATAGACATAACAGGGCATTGGTAAATGGATTTGAAACCTTCTCTCATTACTGACAGTACTTGATAATCTTTACCTTCACTTTTTAATTAGGCAATACAAGCTTAAATAGTTCTAAGTGATGATCACCTCTCTAGAAGATATACTGTGCGATGTCAAAAGAATATCCATTAAAAATTTCAGGAAAAGCAGTCTTTTACTGAGTGCTCTGAAGTTGTCAGTATCATTGCCCAGGACAAGAAAGAACTTCCTAGCATTTAAATTACCATCTAATTAAAGACAGCTAGAATGTTAACTGTAGTACCACACTGACAGCAAGCTGAGGGAGGTGATGCTGCTCCACTACTCAGCCCTGGTAGGACACATCTGTAGGGCTCAGACCAGTGCTGGACTCCCTTGTACAGGAGAGGTATGCACATAATGGAGACAGTTCAGCAACAAGGCTGGACTGCTGAATATGATTGGAACATCCTTCATTTCAGGAGAGGTTGAGAAAGATAAAACTATTCAGCCTGAAGAAGTCTCATGGGGTATCTTACCAACGTATAAAAATATCTGATGTAGGAATCAAAGATCTCCCTTAGAGACCTGTCGGTGACCAGGGAAAGAACAAAGGGTGATGGATGCTACCTGAAATACAGGAAATTCACTCAAACAAATGAAAAATCTTTCTTGCTGTGAGAGTAGGTATTACAGAAGCAGATTGCCCACATAAGTTGTGGAGTTTCCATTCTTTCAGATATCCAAATTGTAAATGGACACAGTCCTGAGTAACCTCTCTTAGTGGCCCTGAGCTGTGGGGTTTGAATTCCTGTCCCTACAATTTTGTTTCTTCACACCTGGCCAGGCTCTGAATAATTGAACTTCTGTGACAGGCTCTGTTTCTAGGAGTGTTGGTTTTTCATAGCCATCTCTCCTTTTACTACAGGGCATTCAGAGTTTCACTTCTATGTACGTGGCCTTCAACAACAAATGGATGTTTCCAGGCCTTTCTTCTGAAGCAAGCCCTCTGCTGTGACTGTTACTCAGCCTGAAATCATTTGTGTTCCAATATTCCTCACTGCTTGACACAGCCATAATATCCCTTCTATTTTCATTAAAATTATTTTACCACAGCAATTTCATTTATTTTTCTCTTTTATTTCCCTACAACTGACTGACATCAGACTGGACACTTTGGTTTCTCATTCTTTCTGTTCTCCTACAGAACATCCAAGCCCAGTCTCGGAATTTCTGACTGGTATGCTTTACTGGATAACTATAAGGCCAAGTAATGGAAGCTTGATCTGGCACATTCCTTCCTGAGCTATTCAACACTATCTATATGTTCTCTAAGACCAGGACAGTCACAGGAAAATAGAGCCAGAGTGAGTATCTGCTACTTGGAATAAAAAGTCCTCGTCTGAAGACAGATCACAAAGTTTTCCTGAGTTCAGTACTACCACTTCTTCATGGTGCTGCTGAGCATTGGCACACAGGCATTTTCTTTCCAGTGTTTTTATAATTTTGTCTTTCCAACCTATAAAAATATCAAAGGACATTTCCAAGGTGGTAACAATGCTGACAGTTACACCCCTAATTTTTGTAACTTTATCAGGCAACAACATCTGGTACAACAATCCTACAAAGTACGAAGCAATTTCTAATCATTACGATGTGTTCTGGAAAGAGTGGCCTAGTTTAGTACAGGTTAAAATGAAAATAACTTGTTTTTCATGATTCAGGAAATAAGAAATGAAACCAGATGCCGAGAACTGATGTTTTTTTCACCAATAATATCCCTGCAAAATGTAATAAGGACTACTTTGTTTGTGTTCCCATTTCAATAGCTGATACTAAGAATGAAGATGGACTTGCTAACTTCTTTAGGAAAAGCTGTTGTCCTCACTGAATTCATGTCATAAACACAAATGTGAAAGAAATTAAACCAAATTGCCCTGAAAAATATCTCATTCTTTCACCAGGGCCCCAGCTGGGGAGGGAATCGTATCTCCAGGCAATATGTATGCAACCAGAATGCAGTGGAGGAGAGGAGACCCTGGTTTTTCACATCCCACAGCACTGGCATTTTGGATAACATCTGCTGCACAACCACTCTGAGCTGGGATTGAGTGAGGGTGGAACACAGTTCATCTGCATATATCTGCATCCTCTCCCTGCCTTTCCCCACAGAGCTTCTGCTTTCTCATCATCCTTGGCAAGAAGTAATTTAAATGTGCTGGGATTACCAGGGCAAATTGAGCTTGCCAGTTCATGCAATGACACATACTGGTCTCAGAGGGAAAAGTGATTCATATTTTGCTTTGGACTGCAGATTTGTGCTGAGAAACACATCTGTGTTGGTCTCACCCTTGGCATTATACGCATTTTACAGTCGTAAGGCATTTTACACATTTAAAAGTTTGGGGAAAGGGAATGTAAATAAAAAAATGAAATTGAATAAATTGCCTGGGTAATAAAATTGGCGAAATGTGTTGTATTCTGGTTGTATTACAACCTTTCTTTAAAAACTATATTATATGATTATGCAAAAAGTTTGGCGAAAATCTTTAAGGTATCTCAAAATAACCCCTATCAATTATGCTACAGTACATATGTTTGCAACACTGAAATGTGGACAAAAATAATCTATAAAATACTTTGAATAACATCCTGTGAGATTGCAAAGTCCTGCTTGCCTGGAAAACTACATACACCTTTAACAGTGTTCCCATGGCTACCATCGTGCTGTGTTTGCAATAAATCTGAGGAGTTTGAAAAAAAAATAATAGGAAAGGGTCACATAACTCTGCATATAACTAGGGAATTTTACTGATTTGCATACTCAGCTTTATTAATTGTCACAGGTTTTGCAGTGTTCTCTTTTCCCTGTTGTTCTCTCCAGTTCAGCTGAAACACTTCATCATTTGCTCACTGCAACACGACCCACGCCCCACCCCCCCCCAAAGAAGCTGTGATTCTGGATTCTGACTGTCCCTCTTTTGCTTTGCACAAAGTGGAATGCATACTTCTATTGCTTCTGTTAATTAAGGAAACAATCAAGCTGCCTGTTATTTTCATGAATACAAAAAAAACCCCAAAAAACTGAAATAGACATTTCCTTTACAGTGCACACTTTAAGAAAAACTGGGGATTGCAATTGTATTCCATTTTGCATTTTATTTTCTTATTTTTATTCATCAAGTTCTGTCGATAGGCTTGGCTTTTTACAAGGCTGAGGGAAAAAACCCTGTTCTCCTAAGGAAATCAAATGTGTATAAATACTAAGTATGTACTAATTTAGCTGCTATTTTACAGAGCCCACTGCTTGCAATGAGAAGTAAGTTGTAAAGATTCAGTCCTGATGTCCTCCTGTGTTTTTCTTGAAAGCACAGATGTATACCAGAGGCACATTACAGGGATAAGGATGTGCAGGCATCCTAACCACTTAAGAAAGGTCAAGTTTCACAAAGGAAAGAACATATGGAGAACAAAATATACAGAGTTTTGTTACTTTGTACATAGATTATGAGATACTGACCTAGAATCAGCATGAGCAGCAGCGCGGTATCAACAGGTCTAAAGAGAATATGACATGAAAAACACGAGAAAATGGAAGGAATGGACAAAATGAAAAATCAGCGACTCAAAAATGTTGCAGTAGAAATCTAGATGAAGGTGAGGTGTTAAAGGACTGTGGCAGTGTAAGTAAAAATTAACTACACTGAGATACCCAGATAGTTTTGTTAGAGGACACAAGAAAAGATGAAAGAGATCTCACCCATGTCTCCTGCTCAAAACCTAGAGGGGAAGTGCTAGAAATAATTCTGAATTTTTGAAGCCCCACATGATAATGGGGAAAGTAAATGAGAGTGAAGAATTAATGCAGAGAGAGAGAGAGAGATCTTACTTTTTAATGTGGAGTAAGAACAACACTGGAAAAGCTGTTAAATAAGCATGTATATGCATGTATATGTTGAACTCAAGTACAAAAAAGTTGAAGATAGAGAGTCTGATTTTTTTTTTTTAGTAATATCGTCCAGGATCAGGAATAATATATAGATGGGAAAGAGAAATAAAATTAAAGTAAGTGGAGCCCCATGAAGCTTAAGTGTTAAGTGGAAGGGAGGGGGAAGAGAAGGCAATTTTAAAAAAGATGCAGTTGAAGGGCATTTAGAGAGGAGCTACAAAACTGAAGTGCCATGCAGGATTAAGGCAGAGAAAATGATAGGTTTTACTGAATGTAGCCAATAGACTGAGATGGATGAAAGCAGAAAGGAGGTCTATAGAGAGAAGAGGTCACAGCTGACCTTGGTAAGGGGTGTTTCAGTGGAGTGGAAATAGCAGAGAGCAGCTTAGGGGGATCTGAGGGGCAGCAGAATGCAGAGAGAGCCAGAGCATCCGAGGCAGGTAACATGTGGAGAGTCTGTGACAACCAGGGGAAAGCAGCAGCTGCCAAAAGCTAAGGGGCATCACATCAGGGGTCGAACCACGCTGAGACATATTAAAAGAGAGAAAATCAAGCAAAGAGAAAGAAAAAAGAAAAAAAGAAAAAAGAAAAAGAAAAAGAAAAAGAAAAAGAAAAAGAAAAAGAAAAAGAAAAAGAAAAAGAAAAAGAAAAAGAAAAAGAAAAAGAAAAAGAAAAAGAAAAAGAAAAAGAAAAAGAAAAAGAAAAAGAAAAAGAAAGAAAAGGAGAAAAAGAGTAGTTTGAATTAAAACATATGGGTGACTGTAACTGAAGAGCAGCTGGAAAGGTGGAAGTGAGTGGGAGAAGAAAAAGGGTAACAGATGAAAAAGATTCCCATGCCAGGGATGCTGGCAGAGGACAGACAAAATATGATGTGTGTGTGGGCAGGGAGACGGGAGCTGAAAAGGAGGGAGAAAGTATACCAGCTCAACACAGGCTGAATTAAATCTGGTCAAAGTATAATCCTTCATGCTTGTTCTGCTATTCTAAGATGTGACAGAGTTTAACACAGCAGAAAAATATCAAATTTGAAATATTTTGCTTCAATTTTTGAGAAAAAAAGACTATTAGTTCATCTAGTCTGCCTTTGAAGACAGTGCTGATTTAAGGGGCATTAAAATTCAGCTAGGTATCCTTGTAAAGAGCACAGTACAAATAGACAAAGGCATCTGGTAAGACGAAAGTGGCATATGGAGAACTCATCGAGAAATGCTCTCCTTTATCACGAAGCTTTTCTAGTTTCAGTATTTCCTGTTCTGTACCCAGATGAAAATGAAATGTTACTGAGCTTCTTTCTAATAAAGGAAACATGACAACTTAACCCAGCAGTAGACTTTATTAATTTTCAATCCACAAAGCAGATTTAGGTTTAAATCTGCTTGTGTATATACATACAATTTTTGTGTACACTTGATTGGAGTTGATTTGAGTAATCTAAAATGAAAAAAAAAGAAAAAAAAAAAGGCATATATCATCTACCAAAAGATTATATGTAAAACTGTATTTTAAAAAAGTTTTAGTAGTTTTTGAAGAAGTTTAGAATTTGAACTGCAGGTGAGATGGCTGGCTAGCTGTTATACTAGCTACTCTCTGTGGTTGGAACACCAAGGTTTGTTATTTCATCTATCCCCAAAATATACTGAAGACACAATCTGGTTCACAATCAATTCCCTGTGAACCAGTACTGTCCTTAGGACAGAAATTACTGACTTCACAGAAAAAGTGAGAGGTCCTGACTAGTTACAGAGAGAAGCGGTGATGGAAAGTGATGTACTTGACTGGAGAAACAGTATTAATCTTCTGAAGTTTTTATATGTCTTTTCTGATTAAATATATACATATTCATTTCATGCTTTTCCAGGAGTTTTTTACAAAGTATTCTTTCTATCTAATGCTCCAGGTTTTACAATCTTGCCTTGAGATTAGTTTAACAGAGCCTTTTTACAGAGGGATGGAAATCAAACTGTCCTTATAGACTAAGCAATACATTTCTTGTCTCCCAAGCCTGTCCAGCAGTTAGAACTTCCCCCCAACTTGGAAATTATAATTAGAGTAATGGTTAACTGCATAGACTTACTGTCAAGTCATTTGTCATTCCAAAATTATGACAAAATCAGCAACTTATCTTCAGTTAAAAATTCTTACTTAGTTGTAAAGTCTTCTTCTATTAATTATAATATTGATTATGTTGCCACAATTTTCCCTCAAGATTATAATCTGCAAGTTTTAAATTGCTGATATAAGAAAACATAGAGGATAACAAGAGCAATGCAAGGAATACACCTCTTGCCTGCTGCCTGGTAGCTGGAAGCACATCTATTGACAATATGCTTTATTTACTACCCTTTCAGGAGGTTTAATATTTTAGTAAATCAGAAATTCAGAACCAATTAGGCCCTTTCAGGTATTAAGGAAGTGTCTCAGAATTTTTACTATACCTTAAATAAAGATTACTTTTGCATCCATATTGACACTCTGAGGTGCTGAGCAAGGCAAGGGGGGGGATGATTGAGCCATATTTCTCCCTCATGTGACCATTTTCACACTAAACAGTGGAAGTGATGAAAGGAAGGTTCCTCTGCTCCCTCCCTCATGAATCCATCTCTGATTGAATGCTGTTTTATTTTACAGTGTATGGATGCATTATAAAAGGGTTTATATTTGGAATTTTAACTGGTACTGTTCAGATCCACACATGAATGATGAGGAGTTCAGCTTCTCTCATCTCTGCTCTGAAAAGAAAAACGTTGTCCTCATGGTATTGAAGATTGCAAAAGTCTTGTATGAGGCAAAACCTTGCAAGTCGCAGAGAGCTTAGGATCACACTTAGACTATTCTCACAAACTCATCAACAGCGTGGCAATGAGCAGCATCTAAAGGCAAAGGGGAAAGTTCCAAATGGAAGATAAACCAAATACTGAACTGTTACTGCAGAGCAGTAGAGACCACTCCTTTGTGTTAATCATCCAAATGATGGAAACAGACCAGCCATTCCCTTGAGGATTTAAGGAGTGCATAATTAATTCACTCCTGAGATCCCAAACAAAGTAGCAGTCAATTAATTGTTACACGTGTCCGCTGCAGCAGGAATGATCTATCTGAGCAACAACTGGAAAGAGTTAATTTGTAGATGAAGACAAAATGGGAAACACCAGTAAATAAACATTGGAGAATGACTTAAGATGGACTCGAATAATAAAATTCTCCTGTGGATATGCTCACAAAACCCCCTTAAAGAAAATTACATGCACAATACATCGAAAAGAAACACAACCTGAAGTTCATATTTTTCACTGATAAGATAATCATTATTAAAAGCTTCTAATATCACATTTTTAGGCACTGATATTTACCTGCAGTTCAAAAAGTGGAATGTAGATTTGGAAATAAGAACTACCTGATGAAACAAGCAATTAATTAGCTTTTGTTTAAAACTATTATGAAAAATATGGGCTTAACTATTGAGGTGGAAAAAGCATGATAACATGTATTTAGAGTTTGAACTGAAGATAAAAAACCAGTGACATTAAACTAAATACTAAATTTAGATACAAATTGTACTGTGTCAAAAACTAAGAGCTTATTATTTACAAGTTATTAAGATCTCAAATCAATGCATCTAGGTACAGATGCATCAAGATCAGATTTGTAATTACATATAAGGTTGTATGGATAATATTCCTTGAGTTTTGATAGAGGTGCTTAAAGATAAGAAATTGATATACGTGTTCAGGAAGCATATAGTGAAACATTGGTGTACAACTCCATGGCCTTAATAAAATTTGAGAAGATTTAAAGCCTGGGATTCAGTTAACATATGGAACAAATAGTTGTCGAGCTTTCAAACAGTAAAGATACTTGACAAAAAGCCCCAAACCTTTAATGGTGATGAAAACTTCAGATGAAATAGCAGACAAGAAGTGCCACACAAGAAGAAATAGACAACATGGCTGTTGGGAGCTGGGAATATGGAGAGCTGATTTAAAACCTTGGAGATCCATTCAAGGATCTCATAATTCCCTAAACACTTATTTATATGCTTACTTCCATATGAAAAAAAAATTATGAAAATCCAGACACACTGTCAGTCACTGAGGTACCTCACTGGAAAGTCTATTTCCAACAACAATTCCCCATTAAGAACAACTTCCAGAGATATGTCAGCCATCCATGTCTAAATCAATTTTAACACATTTTATTGATACTGTATAGCATTAATTAATCAGAAGATAGGCAGCACATACAAAATCTGTTATGATTATGGAGTTATATTTAGTAAGCAAACTTGTACCCTTATCATAAAATGTCATATAAGTTTCTTTAGAAAACTACCACACTGTTGGCAGCAGTTCTTGCTAACTCATACTGTTATCTGAAGCATTATATCTTAGTTTTAATTATTAAGTACTCTACAGTTACATGAACCATTACACTCATGAATATTAGCAAAAAATAGCCAGAGTTTCCTGATACACTAAATTTTATCCCAAAAATCTTTATATTATGAAGCCAGAGGTTTCAGTTCTGTCTTCTAAGACTCCAGGGTACAAGGCAGCTCTACTAATGTTAAAAAAAATGTGATTCTAGAAGGTGTTCAGCATCATCTGAAGTTATCACTGGAGAGCAAAATCCTTATGATTAGAATATGAATTTTTTCTTTATTTTTCTGAACACAAAACCAACATTAATATTTTTATTACCTCCATATAGTAGTTGACACATAGCACTGAATTTTAAAGACATCTCTTTTCATTTTCCTCATCCCCTACAAATTTTCACTGTAATTTTAGCTTCTTCTATCAAAATTTATTCTTCAGACAGACTAGTTTATATTGATTACTCTTTCTTCCTTCTAAAATATACTTTTTTGGTTATTTGTTTACTTGGTTAGATGTGGGGAAATTTCCCCCTTTTTAACTGTAGAATCCTAAGTTTTTGTATTCACTTTAATCAAAATTTCTAGTTCTTACTCCTGTGGTTTTTGGTTTTTTTTTTTTTTTCCTAAATCTGCCTTGGTCAACTTCACTTATAATTTTCCTCAGTTGTGAAATTTTCCTTCTTAAACTGATTGGACAGCCTACCAAACAATCAATGATGAGTAAAAGTTGCTTAATTGATGTGTTTGTGCAGGGCTGAATTTAATGTTCTGATCTGCAGTTCAAAGTTATAGCCTCCCCCAGTAAATTACTTTTGCTAAAATGCCACAGTTTTGAAAAAACACCTCAAAACACCAGACAGCCAGTTTAAATTTCAGTGATGTTCATGAATTTTGATGGTTCTTAACAAGAACACACAATAAAATCTTAAAAAGAAATAAAATCACAGGATTAAAATATGGTGACTAGAAGACTGACCACTTTGTATCTGTAAATTAGAAGGAACTTATTCTAGGAAAAGACATCCATACCCTTCTTATGTCTAATGAAATATTACTAGACTTCTAATAATGTAAACCTGCTTCTTTCACTCGCATCTCACTGTTCTTCTGTCTCTAGTTATAAACAAATGTGGTTATTTTGCATCAAATGTCTCAGAAAATTTGTGATAGGAGGTGTTTTGTAACTCTGTCATTCAGCTGCTCAGTCTGTAACAAAGACATCAGAGAAGACATCACTTACTTCTCCCAGAAAGGTACGTTTCTCTCGTACCAGAGAAGATAAGATACCTCTCATACCAAGTACCAAATGACTTCATGTAATTGGTATCACCGAACACAAATCAAAACCAAATTAACGACTGACTCAGATGCTATTTTGTTGTTTGTTTCTTTCATTGTTTTCAAGTGAACCCCGTTTTTTGTGTGTGGACACCAGATGATTTATAAGGATTTACTCCTAGAGAAACTGATTGGACAGATTGACAGCTCTGTTGCCAAGTCTCCATTTTTTGGGCATAAAATGTAGGGAAAGGTATTTCAGCTTGCTAAAATTATGATTGCTATAATAAGCTTTGGCCAATGGTGCAGGTTCTAGCAGTTTTAGAGCTCATTTAAGTATGTTGTAATGACCATTGGAGCTCAGTGTGAAATTTCCACTGATATCCAGACCTCCCAGTGTTCCACATTATTACTGTGGACTGGCTGAGCTCAGACTCGATTCGAATCTACTGCCTCCCTTAACAAGAACCTTTCAGTTCTTGGCAAGAAGATACAGCTTTCTCCTAATATAGTCTAAATTTTCATGTGGACATATCCAGACTGACTTTCAGCATCCCCATGCTCTGATAGCCTCTGTCTATATCTTCTCATTTGCAAATTAGAACCAGAGTTAGACCTGGCGGGCAAAAGAAAAATCCTCAGCAGCACCTATAATCTGAATGAAAAAAGAGAAGACATCTGACAGATTGGTTGAGCTAAAAAAATACCAATGAAAACAGGTATTTTATAGAGAGTTCATGGACTTAAATTATGGTCTGATTCTGTACAAAAGTATTAAAATAGAAAAGTACACAATTAAGAAATTTGACCAGCAGACTGAATATTTTGTATTTAGTAAATTAGCACAAATGTAATTTTAGACATGAGAGACACAAAATTAAAACCCTCATTTAAATGGAATTTAATGCACACTTATGAAACATGCAAAGAATATTACTACAATTTAATAAACTCTGTTCCTCTGTACCTGTAATGAAGTAAGCCATATACTCAGGAGACTAAGAAAATACCAGTAGAGAAAACCTACTTGAAAAAATGTACATTCCAGATCAGAGACTGTTTACAAATTAAAACAAAACAGAGAAATTAAGTAAAGGATGATGCATAAGTTAACAGTACCTGGAGGCAGCCTTAGCTTTAATGCCAACAAATCATGCAGGTTTAATATAGTTATTCACTCCAGTGTTCAATAAAAAATGAGGTTACTGTAAGAATACCAAACATATCCTTAAAGAAACACACTCAGCAGTAAGTCATATGAATTTTCCACTGCAGTGTAGCGGGCAAATATATTATACATCTAAATAATGCATGTATTCTCAGGATTTGAAACTTAGCTACAAGTTGTGAGGTAGCAGTGGGGAGCTACAGTCAGTGAATTGAATTAGGACTTACTATACAACAGGACAGGGCAGTCATGTCTATGTCACTATAATAGGGAAAATATTATATGAACCCACTGAAATTGGCCATATTATCTTGAATATTTTGAAATAAAAACAAATTATAAAAATGTTTTTGTATGTAAAATTTATTATCTAGTAAAAGGATTTTGCTTTTTTTTCCACCTTTTTATAAGGTGAAAATTGAATAAAGATGGCGTAGTGAAGAATTAAGAGATATAAAGAGGGAAAAAGAGAGAAAAAGAGAGAGAGAGAAGGAGAGAGACAGAGAGAGAGAGAGAGAGGAAAGAAGAAAGAAAGAAAGAAAGAAAGAAAGAAAGAAAGAAAGAAAGAAAGAAAGAAAGAAAGAAAGAAAGAAAGAAAGAAAGAAAGAAAGAAAGAAAGAAAGAAAGAAAGAAAGAAAGAAAGAAAGAAAGAAAGAAAGAAAGAAAGAAAGAAAGAAAGAAAGAAAGAAAGAAAGAAAGGTGAGAAAAAGGATAAAACTCCTCTTAGCAACCTCAAATATTTTTACATATTTAGGAGGAAAATGAAAGCTCAAAATACCACTAATACCTACATTTTAGTCCTCCTTTCCCATATAAAATGCACTTCTACTCCCAAACTGAGATTTTTTCTAGAATTTCAAGGTTAAATGTTTCCTAAAGAATAGCATTTTGGGATGAATATTTAAAAAAAAAAAAAATGGTAATTCCAAAAAGCCTTTGGCACAGAAAAAATTGATGATTATCATTATTAGTGATAGTTCTGTTGTTACTTTTGTTATTTTAACTAGCGTGCATTTTAATATTTGTGAAAACCGCTTTTTCTGGCAAAAGTCTTAGCCTTAAACAGATGACCTTTACATTTTTAACCATGTAATCACTTTCCTTGCTATTCTGTATGTATATTCAATTGCTTTAGGAAATGAAAGAGAAATAAAATGGAAAATACTATGCCTATGCTATCCTTCTTGTCCAAGCAGTGTGAATTTAAAGATCAAATTGAATGAATATCACTGAATAATTGAAGATTACAATCTTCACAATTATTCACACAAATGACTGATTTTATTTTAATTTTTCAGCAGTACACACTTTCTTGTGACAGAGGAAAAATAGAATTTTAGATGGTAACATGAGGAGAAGGACAGGCAAGGAATAATTTCTTGGTTTTACATTTGCCTTTATGTAAAAAGCTGCCAAGTGGTTCCGTGCTGGGGCAGAGTCAGGACCAGCTGTAGCTAATCTGTCCTATCCTGGAGAGGAAAAAGCCCCATGTTTCCTTTTTACTGCTAAGAACTGCTTTCCCCATGGCCAAGCAGGGAAGCAGACTGAAACCAAGGTGCTTCCTGGTCACTGGGAATACAGTGAAATTATACCAATAGCTTGAGATGGAATTTTGAAAAGTCCCACCACTTCTTACAACATGCAACTTTTGGAAGCTGGTGGGATGGATCCCCCTCTGACACATGTCCACTTCGCAATAAGAGCACAAGGACTGGTGGGACATGGGACAGACAGACGGCCTTTCATGCAATGATTCTTTTAGTATGAAATACCAGACGCATTCTTGGCAGCAAAATACAGAATAAATGTGGAGTGGCCTGGCCACATACTGGAGAAAATACTAAAGGTAGGGCAATACAGAAATTACACCAACCACAGATTACAGATTTCTGTTATTTTTGTCTAAATGAAGTTAAAATTCTTGTTTGCATTGAGACTTTCCTTGAAAATGGGAATTGAAAGTGTTTCCATCAGTCAGCACTACTTGTACCATAAAGATGTACACTTTCTTGTAAGAATCCTTAGGTGACTAAATGACACAGAGCTGAGATCTGGGCAATTTTGGTTGGTCTCCAGCTTCCTAAATAAATAAATAACCAGTCTATTACATAAAAAGTGGACACCTGAAAATGGTTTGGGTGCCCTTGATTCTTTAGATGTGCATAAGACACACTGAGAGGTCATTTATCAGATCAAAATCCTTAGGGGACTTTAGCAAAAAATCTACTTTGGCAAGATTAATCTAATCTATTTTATATGTCTACAGTGTGGACAGCCACTTGGGCACATCAAGGATGCAATTCATCTTCTGATATAGATGTTGAAAACAGACCAGTTGAATACCACAGCAGAAATATCTATTTCTTTCCATTGTTTATGAAGAGATTATAAAATCTGCCTCTTTATAAAGCATTTTTTCCACTGGTTTGCACAGACATAGACGTCTGAGTATTAAAGACATCTAAACTTAGAGGACATGAATTTTATCCCTATTTTGACCATGATCAGGCAAGAGTCAAGTCCTGAGTTGCTCAGAATTAGAGCAACTGGTTTCAGACATTTTGATAAGAAGTTTGAAAGGCCTTTTGCATTTTAAAACAGATGAAGTTCCCAGCCAGTAAATTTAAGCAACTCTAGGATTAGGAAACAGCAAGTGCAGTTTTCAGATCATGATTCAGGTCTTGTGCAAAATGAAACTTCCTGCTTTCAGAATGCAAACCTTTATGAGACTAATCTTTGGATTCACGTTTTCATGTAAATTGGGTTTTCTTCGTTTAGAAGCTGTTTCTAAACTTCAGTACTAAACTCTCCACTCTGGCAGATTGGCCAGCATTTGGGTAATATATTTTGCAACTGCCAGTTTACTTGCCTCTGAATGCACTTCTATTGCAAGCAGGCCAAAGTATGCATTCCTTTTGCAAGAAAAGATCTAGAAAGAATCTTGACTAAAAAGATTATTTATGAATTGCAATAGGCCAACTAGTGATTTTTCTACCATATCCCTTTCACAGCAGTCAGAACGAACTGGTGCTGTCATCTATAGCTCATAGGCAGAGCTTGCTGGAGGTCAATCTATGATTTAATTTGTGAATGACAACTACATCCTCTGTTATTTTCATAGCTGGCAAAACAGATATGAAAAGATTAAAAGACAGGAGCAGATGTAACTCCAACTGATATTAGATTCTAAAGAGGCACTGTGGTGGTGTGTGATTTGTTTTATTTGTTTTATGTAAATTCATACAGATCTTATGTAGTGGTTCATTCGATGTACCCCCCTGTTTCTGTAATGGTTCTGACTTCTTTACTGCTAAGTGGCCCCTGTTCGTTATATGTCAATCACCCCTTCCCCCTTGATCCCAGTTGTCAGTCCCCTCTCTCTCCCCTTGGGCGCCCTGTCTATCACTCCAGGACCCTTCCCTGGCTTCTAGAAAGCTCCAGGAAGGGCGTCAAGTGATAGGCTGGGGCCCTGGAAATCCCCTCCCATCATTTTGTGGTTGGTTCCTGGTTTTATGGTTCACACCCCCGGTTACCCCCTCAGTTTCTCTGACTGGCTGACCAGTTGTCGCCACCCGTTTCCACCCCACCTTAAAAGCTCTTGCACGCCTGCTCTCGGGGTCTCTTCTGGGCAGCAGGTTGCAGAGTGCAGAGCCCCGCACTCCCTCTGTCTCAATAAACCTACGTTACACCCTGCTCAGAGGAGTCCGCCTTTCATTCAGCTGCCGCGGTTGCTTGATCCATCTACGTGCCCGTCGCTGGTGGTGGGATCCAAGTCCCCACAGGAAGGAAGCGGCTCGCTCTGCCTGCCGCCCCCACCTTACCACGTTGCCGCAGTGAGACCCACTGAGCTAGCCTGTGGCTGCGCTGGTCAGCGCTTTTAGGACACTGCGACAAGGCACATTGCAATTTTGCTTTTATATGCAGATAACACAAATAAGGCACAATCATTCATACTCTAATATCCTGTATATAATTGACTGTGCCATTGTATCTTGTTTCTTACTAATTTTCATTGTCTTGCATTTCAGGCTGTTCTGAATGCATATCATGAGACTTGAATAGATGATACTGAGCTGTGCCCCACACACTGATATTCTTTCTCACTGCCAGCACAAGGTTGTATTAGCTTATTTCTGTCCTGAAGGACACACAAAACATTGCTTAGATTCTCACTGAGTTTGTAACATCATGAATTCCACCTGCCAGAACTCCTGCCCACATTTGATATCCCTGCTCTTTGACAGCTTTCCAGATAGTATGATTGAAATTCCAGTGTTAAACATTTTCCACAACTGAACCCCAAAATACCAGCTAGCTTCCCCATTGGCTACAGATGGCAAGACTGCTGTCTGCTCCTTCTTTTAAAATACACTTACTTGTGTTGATCAGCTTCTGAAATTATTCCTTCTCAAGTTATTTGATCAATGCCCTGTCTCACAGTTTACAACTGCACTTCTGGTGTTTGTGTTTGAGTAGAAGACCCTTTCCTCCCTCCAAAACAAACTTTCTATCATCAAGGATCATTTTATTTTAAACAGGATAATTAAAAGGGGATAATTAAATGCTTAGAATCAGCATTACCTAATGACACTTATCTGAACCCCTCTGGCTTATTTGTTCATTAAACCATTGTTGTCTTATTCCTCAAGAGTAAAATAAAGCATTTTCTATAATTAAATAATGTAGTAATTAATATAAGTAAAGATCATTTCCTTCTGCTGGTGACCCTGGAAGCAGCATTTTATAAATAGAAAGCAAAATCTAAGTTGTGATGTGTACCTGAATTGCATTGTCACCAGTTTCATGGTATGCAAGGGATTCTGAATTTTCATGTAAGTACATCACGCCATTATTATGTTAATAACCCTATAGTCAGATTCAGAAAGTGCTGTGGAAAGGCAGTAGAATTCAACTGGTGACGGTATCACACAGATCTATTCACACAGAGGGCTGGGGTATATGTGTGAGTATAGGTTGCCAATGCCTGAATAACATCAGGAAGCTTTTTGAAAAAGTTGGGGGTTTGCTGTCTTTTGGATTGGTGGATGTGAAAGCAGGTGGTTTATTTCAGTGTTTTGCATTATTTTCAAGCTGTGTTGCATAATTTCTGAGTGTGTTTCAGAAACTATTTCATCTTATATCTATTGTCCTCACTTAAAGCTAAGATAACGTGGGGTTTTCCTCCATGCAGTAACATAGCTAAGTGCAACTAGAAGCAAGTGCTCTCAAAGACTTTGATAAGAAATGATAAGCACACACAGATGAGGTACTAACAAACATTGTGTAATGGTCTGGCTTTAATCACTGTGGTGTCTGTTTTATTTCAAGGCCTTGTACTTCTATTTCATGCACCCTTATGTAACAACTGGGTTGAGGGTTATCCTGGGCTTCAATGCCTGATTTTTATTCAAATCTTAAGGAAAAAAAGATCACTAAAACCAACAGGACCATCTGTTACCTTTGATTTGGTTAAGTAAATATTTGCTGCAAGTTAGACTTTTGTTTGAAAACTTTGGCCAGCTCTACTGATTTTGGATAACTTCTAGATCCAGACTGTTTAAGTGACTGGATATTTGCATTCAGAGCATCTGTGTATCTGAGCATCCTCTGAAACATGTCCTAGTCCTGCTAACCACTGCAGTTAAGTAGAGATTGTCTGCTCAAAGGTTCAGCAATCCTGAGGGAAAATGGAGAGAAAATACAAATAATTCTGCTGATGAGGTACATTTCAAAGATGAACTGCATGAATTTGTACCCCTAATCACTTGCTGCAGATCTGAACTGCATTAGCATACATGAGTACATTACAACATAATCAGGGAAAACAGGTAAATAATTGACAACTAAACTTTCAAAAAAGCGATGGTGAAAAAAATTCTCAAATTCCTTATTGACAGAGGGAATAATAAAACAGTAATTATGCCACATAAAACATTTGCCATGATTGAAATTGTTATTATGTGCCTCAGTTACACCCAATAGTCTCTTTCTGAACAATTGAGCTGGCTGAAAACTGTGGATGTTCTTTAAGTTAAACATAATAGCAAAAGGGTGATTCAAGGTAGCAGAATAAAAAAGAAGGTTAATACTTTGGACTAATTTCCTTTTTTAAATTTATTTTAATTTTCTTTTTAATCCATGAATGGGTAGATATGCATTATCTGTTGAGATTTCATATTTTTCTCTATTGTAACAAAGCTGCTTGCCTTGATAATTACACATATTTGAAAAATTACTAATAATTTGCTTATTAAAGCAAAATCATTCTAAATTCCTACTGTGTTTCTCAGATTTTTTTCTTTGAATCATTGACTATTCTTTTCAAATGCTCCTGCTTCTCACATACTAGAAACTATGCATTTCAATAACTGTGCAAGTTGGAGCTTCAATAACAAATTAGAGCCTCAGGGCAGAGCACAGAGAGGATGGGTCATGCAGTGCATGTACACATCTGACTGCATTATTAATTGATCCTAATTCTTCTTTACTGGTGAACTCTTCAACCAAATACCTTTCTGTCCCAGAGGAAAAGAAAGAAAGAAACAAACAAACAACACCCCCCAACCCCAAAAGTAACAGAACAGAGAATAAACAAAACTGGTTTCCTTGTGCCAAAAGAGAATTGGCTACTTAATATAATTTCACATTTAACACTAATAAAGTGAGTTTCACAGTAATAAGCCTGGTTTTGATTCCCCTTTAAAATAGAAATATTTTGATTGTTTCAAATGAAAGCATGTGTTGTGGAAATACTGTAGATGCTGTGGCAAAGTGTTCTTTTGTATTAAAAAAACTGTTTTAACACTCAAGTTTGCTTAAAATAGTGTAAAATGCTTTACCACTGTCATTGAAACAAATGAATTAAGTAAAGAGCAACATTGTCCCCTGGTGGTGAAAGAAATATTTTATTCTATATAAAACAAAGATTGATTCCTGCATTGAAATATTCAGTATTGTGGATTTACAGAGAACAATACAGTCCCCAGCAAATATGGATTGTGCTAAAACTCACTGGATTCAAATGTGCTGGTTCTCTCAAGAAATTGAATTTAGTTTTAATAGCAAGTAGATTATTCAAATGGCACAGAAACTGAATTTGACCTAGACTAGACCTCAAACAGAAAACCTATTTGTATGATGATCAAGCTGAATCATATATATATAATTATATATACATGTGCACAGCCATGTAGAAGTATGTATATTTAAGATGCAGTCAATTTGCAGGCAAAAGACAGTCTGCAAAATGATAAAGGGAGAAGAAAGGAAAACCATATACTTTACTCAGTTTGATACAGGATGATGCATGTCAGCTTTTTATTTTATTTGGCAAAGGACCAGAAACTGTACGTGCACAAGTCTCACTGATGTGTGTCATGCCATGCAAATTTGAGTAGTAACACTTGGGAGGAGTCCTCAGAAACTGTCCTTACAAGAGAGGGCCCTGGTGACTTTCATCTGTACACACTGATGTACAGGACTGGGAAAAGCTTAATAGTATTCCAAGTCTTCCTACCATCTTTCAGTGATGTGAAGCAGAAACATCAAATAAGCTCTGCCAAGAGCCTTTGAGCATTGCTGCTCATGCAGGGTAACAATAGAAAGACTGCCCTGACAAACTGGCGGCTCAAAGACAGGACCAGCTGCTGGTCCCTGCTCTGGACAAATGCCCTTAGATTGCCAAGAACTCTACGAGACTGCTCAAACTAGGGTCACTGAACTGCTGCAAAAGAAAAAACATACATGGAGACAATTCCTTGTCCAACAATTGACATTTTCTTATTAAAGTGATTTCTGCTTGAAAAATCGCTGACAGCTCTAGTGATGAAGTTGCCAAGGTCTGACAGATTTTCATAGATTCTACAGGGACATGTTCTTTCCTTCTTCTATCATTAAACTTGTTCCCTTTCTTCACATTTCTCTGCCTTCTCAGTCTAAGTAATACTTTCTCAAAATAAATTCTTTTGAAAGAGAAAAAAGAAATTAGAAACTCTAAGAAGTCATGAGACTGGCAATATTTACAAATTTCACAGTGCACAATGCACCACTTCTTTCTCCCCCTTATTTTGCAGTCTCTTGTTTTCTACCTAGATAGCTTGTATTGACATTTGCTTGAAGCTAGAGCTGTATCTTATTTTCCTTTGAACATGGGAGAGAAAAGGGTGGACGCAGCAATTCTCATGACCCTCCTTGGGCTTCCCAATACTTGCATCATTATGGAATAGGAGAAGGCCAGGAGGTATGATAACAAGTCAGGAACATGTTTAAAAATTAGTAGAAATAAAATAAATAATGAAAATATGTGGTGTGTTTTCTTCAACAACATAGAGATGAACTTCTTCAGCCGTTAACCATAAGGCCAAAAATTAATACATTTTCGCAGAAGGTATTAAGTGTCATGTTGAGTATTCCCATGAGGGAAATTTCATTCAGCTCTTCTGCATGTTGAATGAGCACACAAGACAAAAAGTTAGGATCTAAACATTGGTATTGCCAGCAGCTTCCATTCTTGGAGGTGTAACCCATAAGGAGGGTTAGATAGACCAAGTCCTTTTCCTGAGTCCCGTCAGACTTTGATAGTATATGTCTGCTGAAAGGCTCAGTCTTTGCAGTGAAACCAGGCACAGAACCCAAGTCTAAGTCTATATTTTACGTTGCCTGGGGTAAGGCTGGAATAGCCCTGATTTCTCCAACCTAGATATTTTTAAATAGTTATGCAGAGAGCTTCATTATGACATATTGTGTTCTAGCAAAATCAGGGCCTCTAAGAAAAAAAAAAAAAAAAATGCTGGTTGCTGTGTTTGTTTTACACTGGTCATGCAATTCTTTCAAAGCAGACGGGATAGTCTGGGTTGGTCAGAGTGAAAGCCCTTTGCATATTCTTTCCATATTGTTGTGTGCTTTTGTGTGCACTCTATTGGGTATTTGGGGTTTTCCCCAAGGAAGATATACATATTATCTTAAATCAAATTGTGTCTGCATTTCTGAGGGCACATACTATGGAAAGTTGATGAGAGCCTCAAGTCAAGGCTTTAAAGCCCTCATGGAGACTTGCAGAACATCAAAATTGAGTGGGAAGAGTCTGCAAGAGGTTGTAGCAGCTCAGTGAAGGCTACAGACTTCCAGCTTCATTCATATGGTCCTCGGCTTTAGTGCCTTCCTGCCCCTTAGGTTTCAGTTCTAGTTTGCATCTAGTCACCTGTAGGTAAAGTGTACATGGGTGGAGCCCCCTGAGATTTACTAGACCGAGCATTGTGATAGTCTGGCTTTTGCAAAAGTTTGTGCTGATATCTTAAAGAATTTGTGGGAAAAGCTCTCTGTAGATCTCTATTGTGATATAAAGTAGGGACATTGTGAGTTAAAACCTTTTTAGCACTTTCCTACATATTTTGCTGTCTGAGACAATTTTGTAAAAGCAGTAGTATTCATTACTTAATCTAGGTTCTTTCTTATGACTTACTCATGTTTATTACTCAATATAGATACTTTCTTCTGACTTACTAGTCTTTTTTCAGTGAAATATATGCTTTTGTTATTTTTCAAATTTCTTATAATTTTTCTGTTTTCATCTCTTCACTAACTAGAATTGAATTTCAACATTTGTAAGTTGTTTGGCTTTTTTTATGGGAAGAACAAGACATTTAATTTAATATAATAAGTTAAAGTGCCAGAACAGGTTTTAATATGTTTCTGTATGCATTCTACTGATACTTAAAAGTTACTTATGAATCTTTTCTAAAGAGTTAGCAAATAAGTCTAACTGAGTTTTTGAATGATAGTTTATTTCTGCATTAGGTAAGGCAAACAATTCTATTTATCTTCTCCAGAAGTGGTAGGTAGATGGTGAGCAGATGGGAAATTACAATTTACAGCTAACTTCCTAATGCTAAATTAGAATTTTTAAGAAGAGCCAACAGTCATATAATTCATATTTATGCTACATCATAAAATGAAACTCAATTTATGTAGTTTTAAATGCATCCTGTAAACAGTGTTACACTGCCAACTTTTCTAACCTACACAAAAGAAAGCTGAAGCATACTATACCAAAAATAAAAATCCTTTTCTTACTTTCCAATAAAAATGTTGATTGTAAACAGCCAGCAATATTACAGGAATGTAAATGTACCAGTAAATGTGGATTAATTTTCGTATAAACTAGCAGTCCAAATGTGATCATTGTGTCATTGCTGTGAATAATGATTAGTGTCCTCTATTTCAGTGAAGGGACCCCAACAACAGACCCTCTGGAAAGGAGCTGTCTCACTCCTGACGCCTCTTCCATCTTGACCATCACAAACCTGAAGAAACCTTCAGCCGAGAAAGCCTGGAGACCACTTAGTCCAACCACCTGATCATCACAGGGCAATTTCAAAATTAAATCCAACAACGTAGAGAAGATTCCTTTGGGTCATATCTGGTGATGTGTTAAATAAACTGAAAGACAGGTTTCCATGACTTTTTTGGGCAAAAGAGAGTAAAACTATATGGAAGTGAGAACAAAATGGAAAAGACATAAAAAATAATGGATGATGGCAGAAAGAAGTAATTAATACTTTGCATAAAGCCAAAAAGTAGTTAAAAAATCTAAATTTATGCAAAGCTGAGACTGGAAAACAAACTAGACAGAGTAATATTTCAAATAGTGCAAAAAGAGTCTTAGTATTACCTGCTACTGAAAGTAAGAGTCTACAAGCAGAAACTTCAAGTCCTTTTCAAGTCCTTTTTTGTTCTGGCTAATGTAGAATCATTTGCTTATAAGACTATCTAGATACAATTAAGAGTGTCATCTAAGAGAAGAACATAACTAAGGAAAACATGACCATTTCATTTTAAAAAAGGCAAAAGATCTCTTTAAAAACAGTAAGATTTCTTTTTTTCACGTACCTTTTTATCATCTTTTTCACTGAAGTAGTATGGTAATCTTTCACAGAGAACCCGTGCACACACAGGTACTACTTGTAGCTCGTGAAAGTCCTTTTAGGGTTGTCCTTGTACTTGCCATTACATGACAGCCATATAAATTTTTCCAGGTAGATATCAGACGAGTGTTTGAATTCTGCATGGCCACATTTTAGATAGAAGTCTCTAATCATTACAAAACTCTCTTAAAATATTGCTAGCATGCTTCAGAAATAAAGAAACCTCTCTGATAGCTTTATAATTTCTGCCAACTTAACAGAAATTTAGGGAAAAAAAAGCTGATGCTTTTTTCCTCTTAACAGTTAGCAGTACTGTTAATGGTTCCTGAAAGGGATTGAAAATTTCTAGTTGTTCCACTTATTCCTGAGGCATAACAAGGAATCTTATGTTTGCACATAAATATTTTAGCTTGTCAAGTTCTGACTGAAGTTAAAGGGTCATTAGCTTTTTTCATTATGAATCTAATTAAAATGTCCTAGTATTTATTGATTTAAATAGTATTAAGGATATTACTTAAACATAGTTTTGTATTCATCATAGAGCTAATTTGAAACCTAACCAGCAACTGCATTTGTTCTTTCCCTCTAAACATTTTCTCAACTTTCCAAATTATCCATAATCCTTTATTTTGCATTCTGGAGTTTGTCTGTAGTTTGGACTCTAGTAATTGTTTATAGACTATTATGTGCTCTGAGGTTCATTTGTCAACCGTCTTGCGGTGAAGGGAATAACTCTCAAGGAACCATCCTACAGAACACCACATATGCCCACAGTCTGAAATTCAATCCTGTCTTCCTTGACACGTTTTGGCCCTCCAGGAAACTTTTAGGGCAATTGTCAATAAATCTTCCATCTTTCTCTAAGAGTGATGACAAAGGAGTTCACGTCACACAAGTTTCAGTCATTTAAGAAACTATCTTAGACTGGTTTTGTCCCTCAGCCACAGAGCTGCAAGCAGAATTAAGCCTATACTCTGACATCAGCTTTTAGCTTTACCAGTAATGTCTTCATTCCAGCATCATTAAATCCTTCAAAAGGCTTCTTATTTAAGCCCAAACCTCAAGCTGCAAAAAACCAAGGTTAGGTTAGGTTAGGTTAGGTTAGGTTAGGTTAGGTTAGGTTAGGTTAGGTTAGGTTAGGCAGGGATGAGCAGTGCTAAATTGTGTTGGTTTGGATTAGGGACATGTTATTCAGTGGCAGAAAAAGAATTTACATATTTCAGAGTGTAAATTTAACACAAGAATTTAATGTTGTGTGACTTCTCTGGTTTTTGAAGGTGGAGAGGGCAGGAAAGGGAGACCTGTCAGGTAAGATACAGGGCAGCAGTTCTTGCAGAGAGAATTGGCAGTTTTGCCTGAATTCTGGGAGACACATCTTCAGTGTCCTTGAAATTCCATATCAAAACTAATTTTGGAAATGACATGCCCTGTCATAAATACAGTTTTCCACATTGTGACATTTGCATACTGTGATGCTCAGCCACACACAGGCATTGGGTGAATATCCAACCCAGAAATTAAAGTCATAATTTTGAGACCAGTTTTCAGACATACTGAGGACAAGTTTTCAGTAGTGATGATGAGAGATTCACCCAGGTCTTTACTGAATGACATCTAAGCAAGATTGTAAGGAAAATGGAAGGACAAATTGCATCTGCAATTCAATGGTTTCCATATCAGCGTCACTGAGGGCTGAACTTAGTCATCCTGGGGAACTGGAATCTACAGGCTAATGTAGCTTCTCCTGAAGCTAGGCACCTGCAACATCACTGTGGGTAGAGAGGAAAAGTCCATCCTTACCTCCAAGAAGGTGGCTCACTGTAGTCAATCTCATCATGGTTAACAGACTTGCTCAGGAAGTAGGTTCCCCCACATCCCAGAGAGATTCCAAGTTACAAACTCTTGTGCATAAAAGTTATGGCCTATATCTCCTGCTGATGCAGAGTTTATGCATCTGGAGATGGAAAGAGATAATGCTAAAGCAATTCTAAACGTCCAGTTTACTTCTTGCAGCTCTCAGCTGCAAGATCTGCAGCTCTCCACAATTTTAAATAAACCAGTTATGCTGCATCATACTGGACTAACCAATCTCTATTTTTCCAACACAATACTGTAGATTTATTTTTTCACTGGACTATTTCTGGGGAGCAACTATTATAAATAAGTAAGTAAGTAAGTAAGTAAATAAGTAAGTAAGTAAATAAATAAATAAATAAATAAATTTCTTTAAGGTTTTCTTTCTTCTGAGGGCACTTTTCTTGCTCACAACTTTCTTGACCTACACAAACATGACACTGTAAAATAAAAATAATAAAAATACTTAGACTCCCTTGCTGAGTTTCCGCTCTATAAAAAATCAATTAATTCTTCATTGCTACCTTTTCTCTTTACAATTTATATTAAACAACATAAGGCATCTTCATTGAAATTTCCACATTTCAACTTTGGGGAAGCAAACCACTTGATTCTTCTTTCCCCCTCCTCCTCTCAAAAGTTTCAGGCAAACGAAGGAATTCCTCCCTAGGAATCTCAAAAGAAGGAAGATTTCCTACACATTGAGACTTTTGCTAAAATATCCTTTAAAGAAAAATCCATTTAATGTTTACCAGTATCTAGATGGTCTTAGATCTCAAATGTCTTCTGAAGATTAAATTCTTTGCCTTTAAATGAGGCAGAGAATTGTTAGTCTTTGATAAAACAATATTTTTTTTACTTTCTGTGATTATTCATTTCCAAGTGAAGCTTGGTTAAGAATGACTCAGGCTTACATGGTCCAGAAGCTTTTTCAAGTATTAATGACACTATAGATTTTATGGACAATTCCAAACACAATATTTTTTGCTGAAATTTTGAGGAAAAAAATTGTGGGGGAAAGGTGATCTGGTAAATATAAAGATTTAAAATGTGTGCAGATAATCAACTCTCGCAGCCAGGAAGCAAAAGAAAGAGGTATACATTCATAGGCATGTCCAATAGTTAAGGGAGGCAAGTCAAATTACCCAGAAATTTAAATCAGACAAAAGAGGGCTAATCTCTGAGCACAATGCAATTACCTCACTTCTTCATATATTTGGGGTTACAAGGAGTGGAAATGCTCAAGCCAGAGGCATGGTGGATCTGATGGATTTTGCTGTGCTTGTGGCTTGTTCCTTGACAAACAACTAGAAAGTCTCACATTCCTGATCCACATCTTCATGGAAACAAAGGCTTCTTTTCCCAAAGTCTCCCCTTAGCTTGCTGTTAGTTGAAAGATATAGTCACAAAGCAAAACTCAAAGATCCTGAAGGGAGCAGACACAGAAAAAGACTACATGAAGTACAACACCTGCAGACGCTTTGATGGACAAAACAGTGTGCACTGATATATTATTTGACCACAAAAGCCCACAAAAACAGTGGGGATGATTTGGTCTCATAATAACACCAGGGTGCAATTTCTGGTCCCTACCTCACCTTGTTAGATTTAATCCAGGGATCTCAGTATCATATTCCATTTCACACACCATGTTCTCATTTGTGAGCTATTTGCCTACATTCAGGAGCTCAGCTCTTACCCCAAGTGTCATGACAAAAGTCATTGTAAATTCAGAGTGAATTTTAGCATCTCTTCAGTGCTTCCTCCCACTTAACAAATTCAGTTCTGCCACAGGAGATCAATTTAGGTAATTACTCTTTCAGATACAAAAGTCAAGAACACTAAATTATCAAGATTTCTAGTGTTAGTTAGCAGTGAAAACTTTAGTGTACAGATAGTATACAAGATTTTCACTTTGATGGCCAACATGATCACCTAGGCTACTACTGTGTTTCTGTATCTGGTAGGTGTGAGGAAGAAGGGAAATTGGCCAAAACCTAGCACTTTTGGTGAAAGATTTTTAAAATTTTGCTTTCATTTAGATAAAAAGCCTCATCCCATCCATAATTAGCTCTGCAAAAGAGAGAAAGGATAATAAAACAAAATCTGTTTGAATCTTTCCATAGGTTCTTAATTCTTGTAGATGCTTTTCATTTAACAAGTTTTGCAAATGCTCTCTTTAATAAATTCCTAATTATTCAGAATCTGCTAAACATTGACAAATACAAGCCTGGCACAGACTTGAAAAAAATGGTTATGATTCTTAATATTTATTCAGCTTTTCTTGCCATTATAATTTCTTGGCAGGAAAGGTTATATTACTTGGTCTAACTCAGTTCAGCACCTAGGATACTCTGTGTACTGTCAGCAACTGCTAAGTTGCTTCTTCCCATCTATTTATGTTTATTTCAAAAGTAATCAATTCCTTGGTGCCTAAGTTAATATCCTATTTAAAAAAAAAAAAAAAAAAAAAAAAAAGGTAAAAAAATAGACACTTAATTTTCAGGTATTGAATTTCAATCTAAGCAAATGCAGAGGGGAAATGTGCAATGACTTTTGGGACTGTGGTGTGCAGAATAGGCCTGTTTCTGGTGTACAGTTCCTGTTCCTGATTGCCAGTATTGTGCACCCTCTTTTAGATATTAACATTCATCTGCAGCTCACGTACATCTAGTAGTGAGGACAACTGTGAAGGCAAGGCACGCATGTACAGGCTTTGTATTCTTTCTTAAGTACAGTAATGCTGTTGTTCTAAACAAGGTGAGGTAATTGATAATCTTTTTCCTTCCTTAAGCGTGTGTGTGAAATATCCGGCAGTTCTGTTATGTTGACTCAGACTATTGTTAGTGTGAAGAGGATTGAATTCTCCTGTTGCTTCTTGTTCAGAAGCATCCTGAGTTATTAAAGAAGATATAACCTTCTATAACTCATGCTCTTTCTTAGTACTGATATGACATTTTGCTTTCTAAAGAAAGTCTATCCATTATCCAGATCCACATTACCTGCAGAAGGATTTCTAATCAAATTCAGCTCTTTCCTTTGGAGTAGTTCAAGTCTAACTTTACATTTGATTATTGCATTCTGTAATTTTACATTTAAACAAATGCCATTGCAGATAATAGAATTAAGGTAGCAAAGATTTTTATCTGACTAATGATTTCTGGTAGTTAAGGAAAAGGTTCATTCCGATTACAAGGGATTAGCAAAGTATATTTGTGCAGAGGACCTGTGTGGTCAAATGGAAAACTGGATCTTTAATTCTGAATCTTTTCCTTCTTACAACACAAAAGCTTTCTTTATTACAACACAGAATAAGTTTCTTGTTACCTATTCACTTGAACAAGAGAAAATCCTATCTCTCTGCTGTGATTTGGATTATATATTATAATTATGGCATTATTATGATGCTACAGAAGAATAAAGGAAATCGTTGGACAAGTACTAACACACTATTCACAATTACCATTAAGAAATTACTAAAAGCCAAGAAAAAAACAGTTAAGTGAATCCCTCACAAAATGTTAAACAAGAATTCTCAAAATACAAAAATAGCATTTCAAATATTTCAGCAATGAAAACTGTCATATTTTAAAAATATAAATATAATTTTAAAATATATGTACTTTAAATAGAGACACATTTTTTTCCTTCTTGATGGACTTGAATTTTATTTTACTAGGTGATCTGTGCATCCTTCCTTCATTAAATTTATTCCATTTGAAGATTAAAGCCTTTTTTGAGGGGAAAATGCTTGACACATTAATGTAAGATGATGCTAAAGAGTAACCTTTATGAATACATACAGAACACATTTATTATCTACAAAATAAACACCAGCTTTAGGTTTCAAGAAATGTATTTTTTCTAGTTCAATTTAAGTAAGAAGTTATACTGATAAAAATAAACATCAAAGCTACAAAAATACTCACAACAACAAACAACCTCAGGCATACTGCCACTTGTGTATAGCTTTCTGAGTAGTTTAAAATGCAATTAGTTGTCCCTTGACAGATATTCTTTGTCAATAGCTGGGAAAAATAGCATGCAATGCTAATATTTTTCAGGACTGTAATGAATGACTTCAAAAAGAAAAAGAAAAAAAAAAAAAAAAGAGATAAGGAAAACAAAAGTATTTGAAAAATTTGGGTATTAAAAATATCCAGTATTTGGGTTATTAAAAACTTCAGCAGTGAAAGTGACAGTGTAATGAAAGGAATATAATCATTACCTTTCCAATCAGAAAAATTAGGATCAGAGTTAATAGTAAGAGCATCTAAGCTGTATACTGGCATCCACTATCAGTGACTTCCTGGGAATGCACATTTTCCTATGTGCTTTTTGGAACATAATGCTATCCAGGTTGAGGTGGTGACAGTAGTTCTCCTTTCCTATGGCCTCCCTGTACCTCATCTCCTATTTTTTCACATTCATAATAAAAATTCTTTCACAGCACTCACAAGATTTCCTGAGTGGTTCTTGGTTTTTTTTTTTTATTAGTGGAGCATCTCTGTTAGCTGTCTTTGTTAGATTAATCCTGTAGCTTGAAAAATGATCCTTTTCTGGATCATGATTTCTTTTGGAAACTTTTGAATTTAGTGATTTTCTGATACAATTTACCCTTGAGTTTTTCATGTCTAAATTACTTCTCGCCTCATTCAGTAACTAACCATAGTTTCTGACTATGTTTTCTGAAATTCTGACTATTTAGATTGAAGCCACCAGCTGCCCTTTTATCTTTTACCTGTTGGTAACCTCAGAGAGAATGGCCACAATGGAAATGCCATTATTCCTAGCTGGACAGAGTCAGGTTAGCAACAGGGAAAGCAGGGGCCTTTTTTGTCCTATACTTGTGAATACTGCTGAGAAACTGATGGCAGGATAAAATAAAACCTGTCAGAATGGACTATGAATTGAAAAGCATCCAGGAAACAGAAAGGAGAAAGGTGGGGGCTTGGAGAGCTGGATCTAATGAACGATGAATGAGAAAAGCTAATGACAAAAGTGAAGACTGAAGAGTCAAGGAGCAATATCAAGAATGTGATATAGTAACTTCATTCCCTTGAGAACTATCCACTGTAGCATGGCCATGTCAACATAGAGCACAAATATTGGTTACTCCAATTCTCTCTTTTGATCATACAGCTGCTTCAAAGATACCTCTCAGGATCATCTGCAAACTTAAAGAAATGGTCACATATTATGGAAAGTTTTCTCAACATGCAGCAATGTCTAATAACACATTAACTTACATATTTTGCTTTATGCCAAGAAAGGCTCCAGTTTCCATGTCTGTGTCATAAGACTAAAGACATGAATATAACTTTGAAATTACCATCCATAAGGTCAGATATAAGACCCACCAAAGCTAGATGCAGGTAAATTTTACTTCTGCTAGTTAGTTTTGAAATCTTAAACTTTTTGAGCTGTATTAAAATTTTTTGTATTTCTGCTGTATTGAAGTCACAGCAGTGAACTTCCTCAAGGTTCTTACTAGTAAGTTCTTTTAGCATTAGCAAATACTCATCAGAGTAAGTTTCAGACACATGGCACAAATTATCCTTCCTTTCCTCAGCATTGGCACTTGACCTTGTGCTCACGTTCATCATTCTAAATAAACATGGCATTCAACACAGATGCATACAGTGCCTATGTACCAGGGAAGCTTGGAATGTTAAATATCACTTCAGGAAAACTGTATTTACACACATACTGACAGTTCATTTTCAGGTAGGATCTTCTCAGCTGATTTGTACACAGCAGCCTCAATCTCCAGTCTTCCCACTGTGAAATTTTAGACAGCTCGTCTGCTGAGCCCTTGTGAGACATATTAATATTTATACATTCCATACACATTTCAGTCAGAGCATGTAAGTTGCAGATCTCTCTGATTTAGAAGCTATTAAGATTCATGACCTCTTTAGCTATTTCATCTATGGCCCTAAAGCCTATGCAATCAGCTTACACTTGAAGAAGAAAGGACAAATCATTACTGTTCAAGTATTGTCCTGCACAGTGTCCATTTGTAGTCCATCAAAGAGTAGTTAAGAACTTCAATGCATTCATTTGTCTCAAAGACACAGGTTATTATAGGAACCATTTTTTCCTCGGAAGGAGAGAGAATACGAATGTTATTTATTCAGCTGCATTTAATTTTGGATTAATGGCCTTTTTAGCTGCGGCTGCTTCTCTGCATATGAAATTAATCTAATTCATTTTTTTGTTCTCACATCTTGTCACACATTTGGGTACATTGTACAAGGGTACATTGATATTTTGTCAAGGATATCCATGTAGGAAAAGCACAGTCTGCCTTCTGAAATGTAGTGGTGGCTCCACCTGAAGGAGTAAGCATCCTCCCCTCCTTAAAGGTTTATATGTGTCTTCTTAGAATAGTGGAGTGTTCCATCACAGACTTCTTCAGAATCCATGAGAAATCTCAAAGACTGGTTTTTTTCTAAATTCAAGTCAGGTTTTCATCTGTAACAGTTCAAGAGTGACTTAGATCTCCACAGCTTTAAATGAATTCAATGAATGATAGGAATCCAGCATCTCTAAAGGTTTATGTCTGAAGTCTATAAAGGAAGCAAAGATGAAGTCTGTAGAAGAAAGCAAAGATTAAAAAAAAAAAAATTAGAAGTCCAAGGATACACAGATTTTAAAACAGAATTTGTAACTATGATTTTAAGAGCCTACCGAGACCTTCTATTCTGTATACTTAAGACTGGATGTTCTTCCACATTGGGACATCAGTGATTATCATCACACAATCAGTATCACCGCTGTGCTGCTTTCTTGGAAATAGCAAGTGTTATACACTGGTGTATAAAAAACCAAATCACTTGTTTTTAAAAATTTTAGGGGAAATTTTTGCCTCAAAATTTTAAAGAAAACACTGAAGCATTGTACTGGAATTCTTGCACAGAAAAAAAAAAAAAATTATTTCTTTATGTAGGAGAGTGTGGGGACGGCAATGAGAGATCTCTGGAGTCCAGGGCAGCTCTTGAACCATGTGGTTTATTGCATAGTTCATTGGTACAAGAGCTTTGCTTAAGCTGCCAGCCACAGCTAAAAGCGTGCCCAAGCCAAAGAGACCTCAGTTCTTGTTACAATACCTTATATCTCCTTCTGTGTTGAATATTCTAGTTTACACTAACCAACCAGTACAAGACACAAGTGCTACAGAATTTACATGCAGCCTATAGGAACTACTACATTACCATATTGTGCCACATTCCAAACCCTAAAAACTAGTTTCTAGACTCCTTTTCCCTGCCACCTTGGCAGGGCCCCTCCCCCTTGGACCCTTGGCATCCTTTTGTCTGTTAGGAATATTGCTCAATCAGCAGGGCTCTTGCCTTCAGCTAACTCAATCACTGTCTTCCGCCTTGGCGTCCTACATTTCAAAGCTTGCTTTCATTTCTATTTCACTCATAGGTTTCATACCCTTAGAATCTTTTGCCAAGTGATCATATTTGTAAGGCGTTCCTGTTTCATCCTCTCCAACAGTTTAAATGTTGCTCTCAAAATGTTTTTGGTTTTTTTTTTTTTTGCCTTATACACATTTTGTTCATAAAAAATAATGCTTTCAGTAAATCCAGAACTGTTTTAGTAGTGAATGATGTTTCTAGATCTTTCTTACAGTCTAAAAGGTTAAAAAATACAATAATGTTTGAAATTTTGAAGTTACATTAAAGCCTGTGTTTAGACATTCTCTTCCTGGGAACCTGAGGACATATACCATAAAAATTGTGGAAATTTTCGCCACTGACTTCAACAGGAGGAAGACATATAGCATTTATAGCATATGCAATCCATTAGATATATTTTCCACAATTTTTTTTTCTTTCTTTCTTTTTTATGTCTAGAAATACTCAATACGATCTTTTATTTAAATTATTTGTTCACAGCTGCTACCTTCTTACAGGAAGTCATAAAGTTTTGTCAGCAATATTATTGTTTTCTGTGTGACAAAATGATGTTTGACAACAGTTTAAATCATAGTTTATCTAAACATTTAATTCCTAAGCATTTTGTAAAAACTTCAGATTTAACAATGTGTTACTGTTAACAGTAAGCAACTGTTGGCCTCCTAGTGTGAGAAAGGCAAACATTTTGTGCAGATCTTAGAATGTAACCCTCTGACTTTAGAGCACATGCCCCTTCAATATGCTTGCAGGATTACCCATCCCTTTACTCTTCAAATGAAGGTTCCAGTTGACAAAGTGGGACTGAATTATGACTTGAGGAGATCACACATTTGAAATTCTATTATCAGCAGTGGGAAGATCAGGTTCTAAGTGGAGCTGTCCTGGAAAGAGAATATGCATTTTGCTGGAAATTTTGAAACAGTGACACTATTTTCATCCTGCTTCAGAATGGACAGGTGAAAAATATGCAACTTTTATCAGATGTCAAGGGTTAAAAAATTATTTTGGGAAGAAAAAAGAAATTGGGATAGAAATTTGGACCTAGTATCCTCATTCCTAAGCAAAAATCTGGCAAGATCTGGAATATTCTAATTTCCTCATATTGACAGGAAAAATATTTCCTCTGAAAACTTCTTATAAATGCACCTGTTGACTCAATACATCATGTGATAAAGACTGGACAAGAAGAGAAAACCGAAAAACATACTTAAGCTTTCCTAAATTCAGGAGCAAGTGTGTAAATGCACACAATGATGTTTGAAGAAAACTGGGGAAGAATTTTAAAAGGAAGGTGATATGGATGCCAGAACACCCTCTGTGGCGGATTGATCTCTTGGAGTAGTTTGTAAAGGAGCTGATTGTATGCTAGCATGACAAAAGAAAACAAAAAATATTTAGTCAAACTCTTACTGAGTATTCAAGAAATTATGAAGTCCTGGAAAATTAAAATCAAGGGTCTGGAGAGGATTATACTGAGTTCAGTGATGGGGTAAGAGGTGATCTAACCTCTGAGTCTGGAAATCAGTGGTGCCCAGTTCTTCTCAGACACCCACTGCTTTCCTGACAGCAACTCAGAGCTTTGTACAACAAACTGAGTATGCTTTCAACAGGCTCATCTTAGTTGGTAACTTTTCAGGTCCTTAAAATCTCAAGAGCCTGTGGACCTCCACTTCAAAAGCACTCAATCTCTTTCAGAAACTGGTATGTTCAAATGTTTCTAACTTTAATTTCTCCTCTGTGCACAGCAGTCCACTTCTTTGGATAGCAGCAAGGAAATCTTATGGCAAGAAATATTGTTCAAACAGCCACATCATGGAAACAGAATTCAGAACTGACAAGACATCTGCTGCATTTACATTAGAGTAACATGAGGGTTTTTACAACTTTTGCTAATGAAGTAAAGGAAAATAAATCATTACCATATAGATCTTCTGAATAACAGTTTTAATGTATAACAAGCAGCATTTTCTGATGTCCTTAGGACAGATGTTGAATAGATGTAAGTTTCCACTAACAGGCAGATTTGATGCTTTATCTGACAGTGACAATTACACGTTCCTGGCTAGGTGAAAAATCCTTCTATTAGGACTGGGCTGGCACCCCAGTACTTTGAAGCCATTGTGGACAGTCAGCAGCTGTCGACTTTCCTGTGATTATGCATGCATGCATTCCTATGACATGCTACTGTCGGGAACTAATTTATACTGCAGAAAGGGGCAACACAGCAGAACTTCCTTCAGAGCTCTAAAGGGCAAAAAATAAGGGCTTAATCATTGGAGGGCTGTGAAAGCTGCCCCTCCCCTTTGCACCTCCCTGCAGTGCAATGTATAATTCACACACAGCAAAGCACAGTTGCAGCTGTGCAGTGTCAAAAAAGCACAAAAGCACTCAGTGCAGAGATCTGTAATAATCTGATTCACGCTGTCTCTTTAAAATGCTGATTCCTCAGCCCCTTCTTTACCTCCTGCTATACCACAGACAACTTCTGACCTGCCTTCCATTGTAACCAAACATTCTCTTTGGTAACCTGAATTGTGCTTTTCAAGGAGGTTTTGCAATACATCATTAACTATTTTGGGTTTTTGACATAGCAGGTCATCATTGTAATTATGTACAGTTTCTGCAAAGGTTGTCATAAATTAGCAGGTTTCATTTTAGTGTCTAAATAAGCTCCAAGTATATTCAGAAGGGCTACAGAGGAAGGGAGAAGAGTGAAAATAATATATGCATACAGTATTATGCTGTTGTCATTGAAAAACTCTTATTTCATGGTAATTCACATGGTAATTGAGCTAGAAAATGCTTGCAAGGATATGCAGCTAATATTCAACAAGTGGTAATAAGATGTATTTACATTACTGCAGCACAAACTGTGCAAATGCAATTCTCTGAATGTCTCAAGGACATATTCTGTGAGACAAACATCTAAATATAACTTTCTAAAAGGTGCCAATAAAGAGGTATTTCTTCTGTGAGACATATTAAAGATGAATTATATTTGGAACAGATTCATTTAGTTATAAAACTACCCCATATGCCTATTTTGTCTTTTGTGACCCCCGAGCAGAAAACCCTATATATGATAAGCCATCTGGAGAGGTGTTATTAGAAAATCATTACTGTAAGCTGTCCCTGATCCAGTTCACAGGTGTATAACTCGGTTAATTTCAGTGGCATTTTAAACAGTGGCTGGTTAGATACTTAACTTGCTCTTCATAGTAGGAACATTTGTCTTGATAACACTAGTATGGTGTTGCCATTTCCTTTAAGTCACAGTCATTTGGCAATTTGCATATTTGCCTCATACAAAAATAATTCACCCTTAAAGCTTTTCCATCCCCAAGTCTGTATTTCCTAGCATATACATCTATGTGAGAAAATTACTGAAGATATTGGGTTTGTAATAACACAGGTAAAAGATATATTTAAATTATCTGAAAAGGTTTATGGTGTACCTTGCACAGATAAAAACATGCCAAAGTTCATTTTCTGATTTTCTTTCCCTGAAGAATTTATTGAAATATCATGTAAAGCAAATAAAGCCCAGTTAGCTCCTTTTGAATAGCTTTTTCAAAACACATCAATGAAAGAAAATTAAGATGGGTTGGAGCAGGCATTGGTTAGGCAGAATTTACTCCATTCTTGATCTACCCTGGGAAAGAGAGAGTTAAAATGGTATTGTGAGATATTTCACTTGCAAAGATGAGTTAAGCCTCAATTCTTCTTAAAAATATTTGAATACAAGAGGAGAGGCCAGTGGCAGGGATTCAGCTAGCAAAGATCAGACCGACTCCAGTTAAATTATAATATTTTTCCTCCTTCAGGGTTTCCAAATGTGCCTCTGAAAGAGAAATGGAATGTGTTGCAGTTTGTACTCTAATCAATTTCTCTGAGAAACTTCAAAAGAGGATTAAGTCCTGGACATAACACAAAGGACACAGTCACTAGTTTTGAAGAGATTTTTAATGAGAAGTTCCAAAAGTAAAATGCACTTTTTTGTTTTGTTTTTTTTCCTTCCCCGAGCAATGTTTGCCCATTGTTATAAACTCAAAATAAAGAACATACGAGAATTATAACCTGATACATATGAGGAATAGGGAGACAAATATGGTATCTGCATGCACCATTATTCAATGGCAGAATCCTTGGGGTCCTGTTTGGGTTCTAAATTGAAAAGTAATATGAAAAAAAGGATTATTTAAGTATCGGAATTTCCATCTAGTTGACCTGCTTAAAGTGTATAGGTTTAGATTAGATATTAGGAAGAAATTCCTTACTATGTGGGTGCTGAGGTATAGGAACAGGTTGCACAGAGAAATTGTGGATGCCCCATTCCTGGTCAAGTCCAGGCTGGATGGGGCTTTGTGCAGCCTGGTCTAGTGAAAGGCGTTCCCTCCCACGTCAGGCAGATTTTAAGTAATTTGTCTTTAAGGTCTCTTCTAACCCAAACCAGCCTATGATTAGGCTGAATGTTACTCATTGAAACTTTGTGCTGATGATCATTTCTGGGCAAATAACTATTTGTCTTAGCAAGAAAATTCTAGTGCTTATGCAGTACAGAATATTTACTGTTGCAATAATAAGGAGCTACTGTAATCAGATTTTAAACTCTCTGAAATTTAAAATTAGGCATTAGTTGTCTTGTATTGTCCCCTCATTCTTTACCTTTAGGTTTTCTTCTTTGCCTGAATGATATGGTTCTTGTTTTTATGTGTGTGTGTGTGTGTGTGTGTGTGTGTGTGTGTGTGTGTGTGTGTATATGTATACACATATATGCACCATATACATATATACATACAATTTACTTTTTAAAGAAGCACTTACTAGAATATATATCAATTGAACAGTTATTTTGCAAATGTACTCTAACTAGCTGCATGTAGAAAAATATTTATATAGAAAAAGAAGGAAATTTGTCATGCAGTTTTGACACCTCAGATGTTTATCAGCGACACAGAGTCATGCCTCTTCTTCCCTTCCTCCTTTTTAGCTCTTCCCTACACAAACATGGCTTTAGAGGAGCAGAAAACCCAGACTGTAGTACCAATTCATTTCCTAGACTGCACAGCTCAGAAAACGTTCTGCCAATGGCGGCTAGCTCCACCTCTGGGGCTGTCCTTTCCTCTCCTATATGACACAACATGACAGAAACCAAAGCCTGTATGAGCCCATTTTAAAATTTCATGTAGGTTTTTCATTAATTCTATTAGCTTCATGAATAAGGTAACTAGATATTAAGCAACAATAAAGGTGACCTACCTGTGCAACCAGAATGGAATTGCCCTTAAACATGTCCATCTGTATCTCTCAGATTGTGAGTTATGCAGATAAGTCATTATAAATAAATAATCTGATATCCATGTTAATTATTATTATTTAATTATGGTGTCTTGCTCCTTGCAGGCATATGTATGAATTATTTTTTCTGTGTTGTCCCAGAGAATATTATTAATACACATTGAAGGACAGAGTTTAGCCATGAATACTAATGACCCATTCCAAGTTATGCATGAAATTCTATGAAGCAGTAGGTTTCACTCATTGCTTCCACTTAGAGCACCACTATAGTTATTTTGTCATTAGTTAACAAATACTACACTGTATATGGAAGTATTGCCCTTCCATACTTGTTATAGCAATTTTGGATAAGTAAATATCACTCTCATATGTGTAATGTAGAAATCATGTATTATTCTAAAGAACTCCACCATATACAGTGTATTTGGAGTTGCTTTATAGCATTTATGAGTTGCTATTCAACATAGTAAGAAAGAAGGTATAATTTTCAGCAGCAGTAAGATAAAATTCAGTCAATTTCTTCTAGAATGTAGAAGAAATTGGTGAAAAATTACTTAACTCTTTAATTGGAAGCTTTCATTAATTATATGTGCTCTACCCAATTTCTAACACATTTTTTTTTAAGCTACTTAAAAATTTGGAAGCAGTTGTCTTGTAGGTGTTCGGATTTGGCTGTCCAAGCAGCTTACTTTTTTTGCTTGTAATCAAGAATTAAATCAAAACAATGCTTTCTAGATCCTATTAGTGTGATACTTGACTTAGTATCAGTGGATCTATTCAAATGAATAAACATAGATAGCGAATGTAATTCTGGACAACCCAGAGATACTCCACATAGACTTCAGATGCTGCTACAAGAAGACAGACAATGTTTCATGGGTCTCTCTGCACGTCTCAGGATATTCAGGATGTTTGGAATGGTGCTGGATGTCTATGCTTATGTTCACAACCTTCTTTCTAGGCATCAAAAAGCTAAGATGTTAGTTGTCCAGATTTCCTGTGCAATTAGCTGAAAGCCAGGAGCATTTCCAAAGTACAATTTTTTTTTTTTTTTTTCCCTAAAGTGGAAGTCTAAGATGGATACCCTTCAGTTATGTTTTACTGTAGTATGGTGTGGATAACCACCTTCCACTTAGACATGTCAGGCACACACTGTGACTGGAGATGGTCACACACTCTGACTCCACAGACATGGCCTAGGAAAAAGCATGCCATTTAGAATGAGCACGTGCACCAGGATATCCTACAGAGACTTCTAAATCGTACTAAGCATCTGTGATTGCACAGTTGAACTTTAAAATGGCATTCAGGATGAGATTCAGGCACCATAATATTAATGTCCATGTTGTCTTCATTAGAATTAGATATTTCAACTCCAGCATGCTCAAAGGTGATGCAGGGCATAATGTTTTGCCTGGATGTAGAAACTTAGTGCCCTGTAAGACCCCCAAGAATAGTTGATACAACCTTGTGCATGGACTTAGTAGAGACACATGCCCCTGTGAAATGGCATTATAGTCCAGGTATCACATCCCAGGGCATCCTAAATGAGTGACTGAACCTACACCATTGATAATACAGACAGTGGTGTTGAGAGAGATTTACCCACAACCAACTGTGAGCATCGTATCTCAAATGAACCTAACTGCCTATGCTTAGAAAACTGAACTGCAACTTTCACTTTTTGATAAGATGAGTAATTCTGAGGGGACCACTTGCCATATTAACCATGATGGGGCTCTAGAGACCATCATGGGAACTGAGACACCCTTTAAAAGTACATACAACTGCTCTGTAGTCACCTAAATTTAGATACATAGTGAAACAAGACATTGAAAATGGAAAAAAAAACCCAAATTCCAGATGTTAGAGACAAAAATCTCATTTGGGATGTTTTTAAATCATGGGTTTGTTCTTTCTCTCTCGGTTTTTGTTCCGAGATTCAGGTGGTTTTAGAGTCTTTTTGCCTTCTGCAAAGCTCTGAGCCAGACGCAAGAAAGAGACGGAGTCTTCAGGTCCTGATTTTTCAAGGTTGCATGCTTTGTTTATTGTTTCTTATCTTACAATTTTCTCAGTGCCCAACAAAGGTCTGTGCAGCTGCTCGGGCATCTGTTGACTCCTCAACTCCTCCTGGACTGGGCTGTCGCTATCTTTTATACTAATTGTTACCTGTTCTTTATTTATCATTACTTGCCAATACCTATCACTTATACTAAACAGGTCATCTCTACTTTGACCCAATCTCTTTAAACTACTTTGTGCCACCGTCACTGCGGAAAATGGAGTGAGGGAAGAAGAAAGAAGAGGCAGGAGACAACATCCCAAATCCTCCATCTTGCTCCCATTCACTTCCATACTAAAAACCCAAACCTACTATTTTCTCACCCTGTGATAAGCTAAACTACTATCTTTCACACTCTTGTGGCTTGCAATCCATCCTGCAGTGCAGGAAGCCTTTCCCATGGACTGAGATCAAAGCCAGTGTCCCTCTGAGCTCTGGGCTGGGGTCCCAGACCCCCCTGTCCAGGTCTCTGACCCTCCAGGGCAGCCAGAGGAATGCCCTGGACTCCAACATTTCTCACTCCAGTCTCTCTACCAAACTTCAGTCTAAAGTGAAAACTTGTGCATGTGTGCAGCTACACACATTAACAACTCAACAAATCACTGAAGAGACAAAGTAGTATGGTCTTTCACTTGCCTATGGATGACTTTTAAAACTTGCCAGTGTTGTCAAGCAGTCATGGGATGTTCTGCTTGAGTGATCTGACTTAAAATGTGTCCTGCATGTTTGGAAGTAGTCTCTGCTTTAATTCAGCTAACACTGAGCTACTGTTCATTGATAGAAGGCACTGGAGTAGACAGCTGTGCTCCTGTAGGAGTACTTTTCTTGAATTCATTAGTTCAGTGAGAAATCTCATAATTATTTTGAATCCTGTTATGTTCTGATAGAAAGAGAGAAGTAGAGTTGCAACTGAGTGATTTAAATCCTGTTTATGCTCAAGTTTCCTGACAAATTGAAAGTGCTTGAAATAGAGAAAGTAGTCATTACCGATGAGGGAGTTTTAGCAGAAATCTTTAAATGATAAAGACTGTATCTTTCCCTTTGATGTACATGTGAATCTTCCACTGAAGTCAACTGGAACAGCATTCATACCTTCAGGATCTGGATTTGTTCATAATCCTCTGAATTTTAAATTCTCATTCCATTATATCAAGTAAGGGAGAGAGGATTAGTTGGCAGTATCTGAGAGGTTTATTTTTTTATGGGATTTGTATATCTAGTAGAAAAATAAATGAAAAGTTGAGAATGCATTACTCATGAAGATGAGCATTTTAAAGTGTGTCTTTTACAAATCTTGATTTCTGCATCAAGAACCTTGTCACTGTTTTTATCATTAACCAGTGGGTAGGGAAAAAAGAGATTAGAATTTCCAACGAAGAGAATCACTTTCTTTCGGATAGAATATACACAGACAAGATTCACAAAATCGACATGTTCACATTTTGCCAGTGGCCTTATGCAGAGGAGAGTCTATCTGTTCTGAATTGTAGGTTACTTAGATTTCCCTTATCATTACTTTGATGAGTACCATGATAGTTTTACAATATTTTATTGTTTATCCATAACAGTTGGTTTGAATACAAGCTTTTCAGAATGTTAAATAAGTAAAATATAATAGCACATTACAGAAAAACTTAGCATAATGCTCTATTAGACCATTACCCCACAGAATTATCAGCAATAATTTAAATGTGTTTAGTCTCCCACAGAAAATTCAAGTTTTCATTGCTAGTCAATTAATGTATTTTCCACTTATTTTTAAGTAGTCTATTGTTTCAACATGTTTAATCACGGACACGTGACATTAGAATTCAAAATTTTTAGTTCCTTAATGTAAGCCTAAATGGATTGAAAGAGCATAGGATTTATTAAGTTACCTGGTTGCAGACTATTGGTGTATTTGTATAAAAGAAATAATAGATAACAAGGAAAATGAAAGATTAAGCACACAAATACTTTTGCAGTAATATGAAGAAGGTATTGGAGACAGCAGTGAGTTCTAGACTTCTTTGATTGCTGCCTGAAGGGTCACTGGAGGGTCTGTATCACTGAAGGATTTTGTCAGGCACAGCCTTTTAGAAGGTCAGTCCAAAATTTGTCACTGGAAATAAGGGGTCAAGGATATAATTGTGAGTGTTTTGGGATATCAGGAAGAAATTATGAGGCTATGTAAACCTTGTTAAAAGGTGTTTAGGAGAAGCACCAAGAGTGTGGAAAGGAAAAGATGAGAGCAGATCATGGAGGAGCAAACATGGAAGAATGAAGGAGAAGCGGGAATAAAAGGAGTAAGACAGATTTAAGTTGGCCAGTGTGCTATTTCTCCAAGACCAGAGCCCTGCTACAGCCTGTCATATTTTGCTACTAAATCCTATTCTTATTTTTCTCAGTGTTAATTCAGTTTCCTCTGTGTGTGATTGCTGCAGTCTAAGTGCTAGCAACAGGAGAAAAGGTCTCCAGTAGATCTAGGTCCCAGAAGCCAGAGGGGTCAGCATGTAGAATAGCGTTGGTTGGCAGCAGAGACCTGTGGGTGTTTGTCTTGTCCCAGTGATTTACACAAGAAAACCTACGTTCAAGAAGTTAATGTTAAAAGCTATTTATTCAGGGATGCATATGTAATTTAGTAACTTTGAACTGAAAAGCAGGAGGACACCTGCATCTGGAAGGACTCAAGGTCTAAGTAAGTGATAGGCAAGGAAGCCTGAGGTCTGGGCATTTACATTAGGCATAAAATAGAGAGCCCATATGAAACCTAAGGGAACTGTAACAGAGGAACTGCCTGTGAGATGAGTTAGGCTACAGGAGAAGATCAAACTGGACAAGCTGTTGAGCCGGGGAAGGTCTGCACACAAGGGAGAGTGGGCCCAGGGTTTGGGCATGGGCATTACACAGAATTAGAGACTGTGCTGCTCTTCAAGCCATTATCATAGTGGGTTATAAATCTGGAGAGTGAATTGGAGAATTTTCCTATGAATTCTCTCCTCAATTTGGATACTATATGTGTGGGGCTAGTTTTCATTAGCAAACTTTAATCTTGATCAGCCAGAGGGGAGAAGCTGCATCTGGCCCTCTGCATCTCTATTTTCTGGGAGTTTTCACAGTGGAACATGTTCATGTTGCTAAAGACAAGCCTGCACGGCCAGCTGCATTAGTGCACATGTGTGTGCTCCAGCCTCTCTGAAATGCTCACTGAGTGCTGCAACTGGATGGACCTGTACATGGGCACAGCAGCAGCAGCAGCCACATGTGGTGGTGCAAGAATTGTTTTATTAAGTTATTAAGTTATTTTTGTAGGATTTATAAGAAGTTATTTTTGTAATGGTTTATTCCACTGTACCCCCCTGTGTTCTGTAATGGTTTCCCCCCAGGAGTTGGTTATATAACCAGACGTTTTGTGTCAATCATCCTCCCCTGCACCTGTCCCTGTCAACCCCTCCTCTCTCCTCTTGGTCACCCTGTCTGTCACTTCGGAACCCTTCCCTGGATTCTGGAAAGATCCAGGAGAGGCATCGAGTGATAGGCTGGTGCCCAGGGAATCCCCTCCTCCCCTCTTGTGATTCGTTCCTTGTTCAGAAGTTGACACCCCCTGTTACACCCTCGTGTTCCCTGATTGGCTGACCCATTGTCACCACCCCTGGATCCTCCCCTGTTTATAAGTGGCCGCAAGGCTTTGATCTGGGCTCTCTCTGGGCAGCTGGGGTCTGAGGTGGAGCTCCTTGCCGGACTCCCCTTTAATAAACTACCTTTTACCCTGCTCAAAGAGAGTCGACCCTTTTTCCGTCGCCGCAGTCATGACGCCAGCAGGTCCATCTGCCAGTGTGGGGAACCAAAAACCCACCAGGAGGAGGTTACTCACCCTGCCTGTAACCCCGACTGATCCACGTTGCCACAGTGCAGAACTGAGCTAGCCTGTGGTCAGTGCCTGCGTGAAGGACGTGAAGGACACTGTGACAGCCGCATCTGCTGGGATGGAGAGACCCTCAGGTGCTGAGACATCCTGGCTGGACTGCAGTGACCAGGAGGAAATACCTTCCATTTCCTGGAAACTGCTCCCTTCACATCCTTAACACTCAGCATCTTCATCAGCTGTTGTCCGTTCTGCCTTGTATATATTGTGCAAGTCTGTTGTATCTGGCCTTTAAAAAACATAAATTACTTTTACTGCTACAAATGGAATTAGAAAGCATGATTCAAATGAAACTGGCAGGTTTGATTTTGAGGCATTTATTTGTCACTTTAGAATTGGAAGACCTTGATGAATACCAGCCTTTTATCATGCCATCTGATAGAAAAATGAAGAATACAAAAAGAAAGCAAAGCAATACAAGGATTTGACCTTTTTCCAACAAAAAAAATAAATCTCTCTGAAAATGGCAATAGTTACCATCTGTCAAAACTTAGAAAATGCTAAAAATTAAAAAGAAAAAATGAAATTGATAATTTAATAGATTAAGCTACTAAATCCCCCAACCCTATAACTTCTTAAAATGTGAGTAGAGATTTTTTCTTAAAAAACACATTTCTCTGAGAGGAAAAAAAATCCAACCCAATTAAATCCCAAATAATAAAAGATAAACCTTTGCATATAATAGTTCTGATTTGCAGATATTGAAAGAAAATTCTACTCATGGGAGCATATTTTTTTTATACTGATATTTTGGTTTTTCTCTAAGCATCTGCTGCCAGCAGACATCAAAGATGGAATACACACTTAGATGAATGTTTCATCTGTTCTTACATTAAAAAAACTTACATTATTTCTGTTCTTGCCACTCTTGAGTTAAACAGCTATGGAGGTCCTGTTAAAATTAAGACATCAAGCTGTTTGGATTGAAATTAGAACATAATAACACTGGTACCAGGACAGTTCTTCCTTACCATGCTGGCTTGTAAAATGTTTTTTGAGTTATTTACACTATTTTACACAGTTTGCTCAAATCCAGAAAAAAAATCCAATGTAAGTTACTAGGCATTGTAGGGTCATTTTAGGGTCCAGATCTAATGAGGTATTTAAACTCCTAGCATCTACTTAGTTCTTCAATTTCCCATTTAAACAGCTCGGAACCTAAATATGGGCCAGAACCATAAATTATCAACTGAGTTTGAGACTCAGGTTTGTGATGCAAACTCATCCTCAATAAAGGCCAAAATAATTGTGTCATGAAACTGTGGCTAATTAGGATGCTACCAGTTGTCTTGACAGTCACAGCTGCCCTGAAATCACTCTAGGAAATAATTAAAATTGATGGCCTTCAGCCTTTTGATGATCTTTGCAACAAGAAAGCATCAACTCTTACAGTTCACTCAACTCTGTATACTGTCATCACAAAAGACTCTTAATAAAAGCCAAGGAGCTGGCTTTATTTGTTACTTGATGTAATTTACAATGTGCTTCACATTACTGATTTTGAATTCACTATGTAGCAGTGCTTTTTCTTTTTTTCTTCTCCCACCACAATTGCATTTGAAGTTTCTACATCATAATGATATAAAAGCCAAGGAGCTCTCAGTATAGACTGAGCCTACTGTGTCATAACCTGAATTACTCACAATTTGCCTGTGGAGTGTGTGAGTACACAGAAAATAATCCACTATCACTCCTGGGCCAGACTAATCTAAGCCTTCATAAAAGCTGAAAAAAAATAGTGGGGCAACAAGAAATTTTAACCTTAGCTCATACAGCTTTAGCAGAGTGTCCACTCCTATTCTGGCAGCAATGTCAAAAAAAGCAGTGCCACAGAGTGTTCAAATTTCAAAACTGCTTGCCAATTTTCACTGAGACGTTTGTGTTCTTATAAGACAAATATTTTCTCACTTTCGTCTTTCTTTATTTTTTTATGCAAGTCAAATTGCTGCTGAACTTTGTGCTGGAGGATTGAGGACAGGGTATGAGAACTGGATGGGGGAAAATGGGCTGCAGCAGAGCCCAGTGGGCCCCAGTCACCATTTCGCAATACTTGTCATCAAGGAGAGTGAACAAGATTTAGCACGATGACAAGCACAAGCCAGACTCTGCCCTTTTACACAATGATGAATCTACATAAATTCAGTGCCACTGATTAGATTTGTGCTTCTGGAAATCAGGTAGTCTGTTTTGCCCTTCTAGAGCTTTCTGTTTTTCCTAGACTCAAGGCACCTTACTGAACAACTTCCATGCACCCTCAGGAATGCTCCTGCTATCATGTCACTTCCACAGCTGTTAGGAAGTCAAAAAGAAGCCTTCTGGGTATGTCTTTCGTACACACCTTGAAACAGAGTACATTGAACTTTGTCAAAATATCAGTAGTAGGAAAATCAGAATATCAGAGTAGGAAAATGTGTGTGAATATCAAATGCCATCAGATTTCCCAGCTAATATTCATTGCTGAAATAAGATTGCATCAAGTGCTTTGATCCCTTGAATGCCACCTGACAACTTTTCTTTAATATGATATTTCTTATCAAAGGTCTAGCATGCATTGCTGTTATAAACAAATTATAACAAATTCTGCTCTATTTCCAAGAGATGAAACACATGCTATCGATTTGCCTGTCTTTGCCACAGTCAGAGCAACTTCTAAGGCAAGTACTATCCAAGTTTTGCTAAAAAGAATTAGAAGTTAGCTTTGAATCCTGGAAATTTACTTGCTTATCAAGGTTTAATGATGAGTCTGCAAGCATCCAGTGTGAAATTATACCTCTGGAATAGGTGATGCTGTTCAAAAACTGATTGCTTAGCTAGATAAATTTATGATCTTCCAGAAAACGCATGAATCACTAAGACACACTAAAACCAGTAGATTTGAAGACAATGGCAAAAGCTTATGTCTAAGTATAGGGACACCTGGCTAAACAATTATTTCTCTTTCCGTAAGGCTGAAGAGCAGATATGAATGTCATTTCAGATAAGATAGATCACTATTCAGGAGCTTATAGCCATGTATAGTAGGCTGTGCATTTGCGTCACAAAAAGTTTCATTGCTGCTCTCAGGATGCAATTTGTCTTGCTGCATAGACATAGGTGATTTACCATGTTTTTAAAACAAAAACATAGTCCCTTCAGACAAGACTAAGCACAAGAGATGGTTCTCTTCCCATCTGACAGAAAGGAGCAATGCCCATAGCAAAGCATGTTTCTGACAGCGTGTTAATGAGTAAACTGCAGCAGTTCATGATACTGTTTAAGAAAACAGGAAGACTTTACACTATTTTCTGATGGAGAATTCCTGTAAATACTGTGGAGAACTTGTCAGTCAGTGAGTATTAATCTGAGTGGGAAAGAGGCTACAGGATGTGGCTGCTAATTACCAAATACCTAAAGAGGATAGCAACTGATCAAGTTACAGGTAATTAATTACTATCTATTTGATTGCAGTCTCTAAAGAACTATTTTATAATACAAAAGCAGTAACAGATTGTTTTTACATGTAGTCAGCTGTTAAATCATCAGAAAATTTTCTTTACTGTACAAGTGGTTAGCTATATCTTCTTACTATTTAAAAAAGGGGGGAGATTGAGGGCGGGGGGGTGGGGAGGGGGAAATGGTGTACTATAAATGGATCCAAAAGTGACATTACACCTTTGTGGTGTTTGGAATGGTTAGTGTCAGTGTTTTATAAGATGATTGTTTTGTGTTTGCCTTTTTTTTTTTTTCTTTCTCTTTTGTCAAAGGACAATTGGTTGGGTTAGGCTTTATATATCCTCTTTTCCTTCTAAAAAGAAACAGGAAACATAGCATTTAGTTGTGAAACAGACTAAAATGAAAGTATTTTGCGGCAGATGGGATTTTTATGAGCTGTTTGTCACTATATACCAGTCTTGTTAAGGAGAAATCGTTTTCTGCTTCATTACTCTAAGATAGCTCTGTTTAGGGTTCCACTCAGCTGTGAAATTACTTTAAAACTTCTATAAGGAATAGAGATGGGATATTTTTATAAAAAAAGATTGCTAATACAGTATAAGGATTGGAAATAAATGGTCAAACACACTGGGGGTTTTTTTTAGTAGCAGAGGGGAATATAGAAATGTTGCATTGCATACTTAGACTTAATCTGCTGGTTTAAGATAAAAAGAGGCTCCAGAGTACTATTTTTTTCTACACCTAAAAAAGGCAACATTCACATTAGTCTACATAAAAAGACTAAAAAGATATTAGGGAAAAAATTAAAACTATATTGGATTCTTTATGCTGCTTTTGAGGCAGATAAAGTACAAACAAAATAATTAGATGGACACAGATCTAAATATGAAAATACTGGGCCAGATCTTTATTTGCCATCCATCTATGGACCTTGTCAGGAATATGATGTTCTTATGTTTTTCTCAAGTGTAGGCTCTGAATCCTTAGACCTTTACATCTTGCCCTGGGTAATTACAATTTAGCATGCTCCCCATAACCTCTCTCTGTGGTTCTTCTTCACTGTGACTATATTTCTGTCCCTTTTTTCCATGTAATTTCTCTTTCTCTCTTTTTTCGTGCTACATCAAGCCTTTATTCTATGATATGAACTTTATACAATCTGCAATAAAACCCCTTCTTTCTTAGTGTATCTTGTCATGCTTTTGTGGAACATTCATCATGAAGGAGGCTTGCCACAAGGTAAAGCTGGGTTGCAAGGACATATTTGACCCATCTACAGCCAGGGGTCAAAAACCACATAGTGGGCAGCTCCTCTTTGTCCTGCCCTGCTTGCACTGGTGTGAACTCAAAACTTTGGTGTATGCTTATGTAGAAAAGGTTGATCCCTGTCAGCCCTTCAATCACTATTTATGTTTTAAAAGTTCGTAAATCCAAGTGTCTGACCCTAACTCCACAGTCCTCAGGTAATCTTCTGGGAGTGGTCTATTATTTTACCAACTGTATGCTTTCCCTCAAGCTTCAAGGTCATTATCAAGCTCTCTCCTTCTAAGATTGCATGGGATATGTGGAAAGACACATTCTCTTACTTTCTTATTCTTTCTACCAATGGGCAAGAAAGAAAAGAATTTCCACCTGCTGTAAGAGTATTGCACACCACAGTGTTCTGGGAATGATTGCACCTGGAGAAGTCCAAATTGTTTGTTTCATCACTGTCAGCCATTCCCAATGTTGTTCTTCCACTGAGACTGTAGTGGTTTGGGATTTGTTTTTAGTTTCATTGTTATGTGCTGTTAATTTATGGTTCACTCTATGTACCCCTGTTTGTTCCCCCTGATGGTCTTTCCCTGTTTTTCTCCCCTCCAACCGTTATATGTCAATCCCCCACTCCCCCCTCCTCTGGGGTCTGCCTGTCATCTTGGGGCCTTCCTCTGGATCTAGAAAGTTCTTCCAAGGGCATTGAGTGAAACGTCAGATCCAGAGGGGGCCCCTCCTTATCATCTATGTTTGGTTTATGAAAATATCATTCACCACGGTGACCCCTTCCTGGTGATCCCTGATTTGGTCACCCACTGCCTCTTCTCCTTGTTCCACCCCCAAATAAAAGGTGCTGGCAAGCAGCCCGGGGGGCTCTGCCTGGCCAGTTACCTGGAGGTGAGGAGTTCCCGAGGTGGAGCTCCAATAAACTCTTGTGACTCAACTCAGCAGAGTCCGCCTTTCTATCTCCGCCGTCGTTGCCCTGTACCACCTGTGCCTGCCGCCGAGGTCGCGTGGGAGCCAAGGCCCCACAGGATCAGATTAGCTGGCGCGGCCAGCTGTCCGTATCTTTCCACGTCGCGGTGCCTGAGCTAGCCCAGGCGTGCGTGGAGACCACGCAAAAGGCACCGCAACATGAGACAATCGTCACCAATGTTGTATTCCACTTGGGACTCCCCAGCAGGAGAATTTCTAAACTTTTGGATTCTACATTTAATTTGTCGTATTCCACAGATCATTTCCTTAATGTTGGAAAATCTCAACAGGACATCCATATATGAGGTAATCACACCAGTCTCTATTATAACTAATGGATAAAATAGGCACTTAATGTTGTTATATTTGTCTACCTTTGAGTTACAACTTTTTTGGATGAACTGAAATAGTCAACACGCAGGCAGAGTAACCCCTTCTGAAACAGAATGTGGTAGTTGACGAATATTGTTGAGCAGGTTTCCCACTGTATTGCCACAAGTTTTATAAAGAATAAAATAAGTGTTTATTCTGGACAAGAACATTTAAACAGGGGCAACTTGTCCTTGAGAAATTTTTACGTAAAAAACCTGGGTACATATTTTCTTCACGCATATGCACCTACAAGAGTGAAATTAGTAGGAATTAAATTCTAATCATTTACCAGGCCTTGGCTTTTGAATTTACTTGTATTATATTCTTCTTACCAGTCAAAAAAAAAATTATCTCCTGATCATGTTCGCCATGAAAAACTGATTATCTGAAAGTGTGTCAATTAGGTGTTAAAGAGGTCTGCACAAAGATATTTACGGTCAACAATCTTGAAGGAAAAAAAGGCATATGGATTAGCTTTAGACATACCTTAACTGGTGAAAAAGGCATTTAGACCTTTTTTGCATAAAAATCCTTCATTATACAACTACATAAGCAGAACTTGTGTTACAGTGTGTTAAGTGGGTTTATATTGTGTTTTATTTTATATTGGATTCTGTAATGTTTTTCTACTGTATCCCCTTGGAAACTGTATCACGTGGTCTGTCCCTGCTCAGCAGTGCCCATCCCCCTCACTGGAATGTAACCCAACTCTGTTCCACTCCCACCTTGTCCCTGATTGGGCAGTGGCTTGTCCCTGCCTCTGGGCCCCTCCCCCCTAGGGAAAAGCCTCGGAAGTGGGATGGGCGGTCTCTTTTGCCAGGAAACAGGGACAAGGAAGGATCTAGCTACTGGCTCGGGACTTGCTAAGGGGCTGGAACCCAAATAAAGCCTTGATTCTCCCCTGGAAAGAGCAGACTCTCTGTGCCTTTTGCCATCGATGGTCGTGGGGTTCTCTCAAAAGAACCCCCACAAACTTGTGTAAACAGAACTATGTCTTTTTATCAAAGGTCCAATTCCCTATAAGAAAGAAAGAAAGAAAGAAAGAAAGAAAGAAAGAAAGAAAGAAAGAAAGAAATAAAGAAAGAAAGAAAGAGAAAGAAAGAAAGAAAGAAAGAAAGAAAGAAAGAAAGAAAGAAAGAAAGAAAGAAAGAAAGAAAGAAAGAAAGAAAGAAAGAAAGAAAGAAAGAAAGAAAGAAAGAAAGAAAGAAAGAAAGAAAGAAAGAAAGAAAGAAAGAAGGAAAAGAAAGAAAGAAAGAAAGAAAAGCAACATAGCAAACTCTAGAAAGAGTGCTGAGACTACCCTTTTATTTTTGAGAAGTAAAAAAGGTTTTCATGTTGTACCATTCACTACTGAGATGGAAAGCCAGACAAGTGCTCTGGATTATTCTTATTTTTGGGGATCTTTCTGTATTGTCATCTTTTCAGAAAAATACTGTGCTTTCTTGAGCAACTCATCATGTATTTGGGGGTCATTGTTTCTTCTAGTCATGTAGTGCATGGGAAATGCTTACTAATACAGTTACACTTAGAAGTACCGTTATTTTCTCCCAGCATGTGAGGATAAAACTGTGTTATTGAGCATAGGTTTTTCTGTCCAAGTGAACTAAAATTAGAAAAGGCAAAATAAATAGTACAAAAGGGTAGAAAAATTTATTTTTAACTTATTTTTTTTAGCTATTAAAATCAAAATAGATTCCACCTTAGACACACTAAACAGCTTGAAATTAAAGTCTTAACTGATAGAAGAAGACATAACTCTGTGGCAGCCAAAGGCAGTTTATCTAAGCTGAAGATCTGTTTTGCAATATTTTTCTCAAATTATGTCCCTAAGCTATTAACAAGACTAACAAGGAAGTCAAAATCTGTCCTTTGGCCACCAATTATGACCTAATGTTAGCACATTAACTGAAGTCATATTTCAAACTTAACATACTTACAAACTGTGAAAAGGCTTGAGAATCCAGTTAAGGAAACTTTAAATAACTAAATTCACAATCTGAAAGTAAAGAAGCAGTTGGTTTGCTTGCCTACAGATAATTTGCAGGCAGATTTTATTATGAAAAAGCTCAAGTACCCCAGGCTTAGTGACAGCTGAATCCTACAATATGCTGTAATTCTTAGAAGAGATATATGTCTCCTTTTCCTGTTAGAGATAGGCATTATGTCTTCAGTATTACTGCTGCTGAGTATAAAAGCTTCCATCATAAAGATGAATAGATAGATACTCTCAGGTGGCCCTATTAGATAGGTTTTTATAATCTTGCTATATTTCAGAATGTTAGGCATTTCTTTATTTCAAAAAATGTAGAAGGATAAAACTCACAAGAAAGGAAATTAGAATTATAGGAACCAACTAAAGTTTTGAGCAAATCTATTTTCCTTGCTGTCCTGTATTTCTGCTTTCCCTCTTTATGCTCCAAATTTCTCAAGGCCTTTCTGCAGCGTCTAGGGGGAATAAGGGAGTTTGTTTGTTATTTTGGTTTTGTGGCTTTTCCCCTGCAAACTGATTGATTGTTGACTTGGGACATTACAGCTGTAGATTTTTCAGGCTAAAAACTAAAATCTTCTCTTTAAATACCATAGGTCATTCATTCCCCCTATTTGGACCATTTCCTAGGCCTGGAAGTGCTATCTTTGTCTTCCACAAGGGCAGGAGCAATTATGTATGGGTCATAGACAGACCTAAGCATACATTTGTTGGGAATTGGCAACTTCTAGAAAGATATATGCATTTCCATATTTTTTTTATTACTTCTTAGAAAATAATTCCACAAAGAGTATATAAATTACCAGTTAGAAGACCCTGATTGTCAACGAAGTGCTGTTAGCAGGTGCAGGTGTTCACAGTGAGACTGACTCTTTGTTTAAGTCATGATTCTTAAATGTAGGAGCAAGGTCCACTCTGTTAAATGACACACAAATATGGCTCAGAGAGCAATTATAAAAGAAGACTGAAGTGCCTAAATAATTTTGAAGTGCAAAGGACTTCTGAATCCAGAGTTCTTCTTAGTTGCCATTCTATAATCCCTTCAGTGAATGCAAACATGATTTTTTTAATCTGAAACTTCCCTACATCCTTACCATAGTTGCCTACTGTTACCTTAGGCGAGCTGCTGGGTGCCTTAGCTTCAGAGTTGCCTAAATGAAGTCTGGCAGAGACTACAGCCCATGAACAACCTGATCTAATAGGGATCCACTAAGGTACAGCTCATCATAAGTAGCACCCTTGGCAGGGGCCTTGAAGCTTGGGGAAAAGCAAGGACCTATTCAGACTCAGAGCAAAGCAACTCAACTCATTTTTCTCAAATATAGTCCCCTAGTGCCATTCCAGTGACCTGGAATATTCCACCTCTCCTTGAGCATGTCCCTAGATAGTCATGGCTACCCCAAACCCCATGTCTTACCTACCTTGTGCATATCTTGTACACCACAGGCAGTGTTATCTCACCGTAAGAAGATGAGTAGACAAGGCTCCAAGGAACATGGTTTAGTGGTGAATTTGTCAGTGTTAGGTTTACAGCTGGACTTGATCTTGATGGTCTTTTGCAACATAAATGATCCTAACATTCTATGATTCTGACTTGAAAATCTATATTTGGGCAACCAAATCCTGCCCTAAATTACCAAGCTTGCTACTGAAATATTTTCCTTCCTTCATTCTTTATTCTCTCTCATTGATTTGGTAAATTGACAAGGATCAGACAGCTTTGCAGGAAACCTCTGAAACTCTGGGGTCGGTTTCAGATCAGACAACAACATGCTCAGACAACCTCTGCTATAAGGGATTTAGAGGAAAGAAAAAAGAGACAACATAGAAAATGTTTATACAAAAAATGTAAACATAAATGCACAAAGAGGTATTTATTTAAGGAGGTAGCAGCCTTCTGTTGTAAGAGGCAGCTGGGCAAAAGAGTGTGACTTCCCAAATTTTTTGAGAAACATTTATAGGTATCAAAACTGAATTTGAAGTAAAGCAAATGTAGTATTTGTCTATATACTGAAAGCTCCAGGTCTCAGTTCACACTGAGGATAAGCAGCTTGGAGCACAAGTGTACATCCCATGAATATATTTCTGAGTGGGTGAAAATGGGTTAAATACATAGCATTTACTCTAGGATACTGAAAACCTGTTGTCTCTACTGTCTCTGCAGGCCTCACTCTTTGCTGTCCTGCGCTGGCTGGACTGCAATGGCAACTTTACTATTTACCCTTCTTTTTTTTCATAGATATCGACAACTCCACAGCCACTTAGGGCAGCTTGCTGTTCTCAGCCACAAGTCAGGGACTATTGCTTTCTTCTGCATGCCAGATAAACAAGCTGAGACTCAAGTATGTGCTGGGGAAAAGTAAAGATTTTTGAGTATGGGTGGTAAAGGGATTTAGACTAAAATAATTGACTCTTCTTCAAGCATAAGTACTGGGGATTAGTGTTCCATTTATTATTTTTTTTTTCCCTTTTTGATAAGTCTCCTGTTGTCAGCGTGTTTCTTATTTAATTAATACAACAGACAGTAAATCATTTCCTTGTTTCCAAATTATTGCAGCTTTAGCCACTTTTAGAATAAGAGCTGTTGTAGTGTGAAAGAAAATCTAAACAAATGTATGCTTCAAAATTATTATTTCACCCTAGAGACTTAATTTATACAAAACAGATTACCAGAATACAGTATAATTCCCATTAAAATATAAGTCATCAATTTTCTGTTGAGTGAAGCATAACTTAAATTATGAGGATTTAATTATAGTAATTATTATACTGTTGGGGTTTAAAGGTGATTCATGTTCTGAGCTTAATTTTTTTAATGCTTCCTTTTCTGTATTTCTCATAGGCTTCACTCTGTATGTTCACAAAAATCTTTCTCTTATAAGAGTAACCAAGACACTCCATAACCATGACTTTGTTTTCCCAGAAACTGGTTGAATTTTGAAGGTAATCAAATAAGTTGTTTTTGAAATACAGAGCATATTTCTGGTTAGTGCAGTAGCTCACACTTGGCACCTAGGGATCTGCAGGGGTTGCTCTACAATTGTTTAGCATGCAAGAATGCCATTTGGAAAACACTTCTTACTTACAGATCTCCCTGCCACTGGAGCATGCTGCTTCCAGCTTCCTTCTTCCCACCAGCTGATTCTTGTCTGGAGACTGACTGGCAGCTTCACTGTGGTTTCTCAGTACAAATATTACATTTTAGCATATGGTGGTTGTAGTCAGCTGGGGGTTGGTCTCTTTCTCCAGGCAGCAACTGACAGAATGAGAGGACATAGTCTTACGCTGCTCCAAGGGAAATACAGGTTGGATATTAGGAAAAGTTTTTTTACAGAGAGGGTGATAAAGTATTGGAATGGTTTGCCCAGGTAGGTGGAGGAGTCACCATCCCTGGATGTGTTTAAAAAAACACTGGATGTGGCACTCGATGCCATGGTTTAATTGAGGTGCTAGGGCTGGGTTGGACTAGATGATCTTGAAGGTCTCTTCTAACCTAGACATTCTGTGATTCCACAATTTGTCCCCTCTTCCTATTATTTAGCATCCTTATTCCTCTTTGTCTGGCTTTGCCCTCTGCCTGGAGGAAGTGCTGGGCTGACAGCATCCTATTCTGCCTAATGTGTGCCGGCACCCCACTCTGCAAAATGTGTGCACCTGTGGAAGGCTCACAGCCTGTTACCCTGGCCTCACCTCATCCATGCAGATGTGTTTTTGTAACATATTATTTATCTTTCAACTGATCTTTAGTAACTTTACTACTCTTTGGTAGCCTTTATTTTCAGAATCCAAATATTTTTAGCATGCTGTGTTTTAGGGGAATAAAGGTGGCTTTTAAACACCTGTATATTGGGATTATCATACATGCCATATGAAAAGTGAAATTAGAAGGACATCTTTCAGTTCAAAGTTGTCTTCTGCTTAGTCAAAGAGATCAAATTGACCATGCAGGATTCCAGTTTTAACACAATAATTTAAATCAGTATTCATATACTGAAAATTATATGAAAGCCTTTCCAATCACACAAGGCTCAAAATTTTTCCTTTGAGCATCAGATATTTTAATTATTGAGATACTTTTTAAAACTTCTTTTGAATATTAAAAGCCAAAGTTCCCAGAAGATTCCTGACTTAAAGATAATAGAAATAATAAACCTTTCATGGTAGGATTTTTCTGATCATGACACAACTTAAAAAAAACCCAAACCCAATTTAGTTATTTTTAGTGGTGCTTAATTAAAATTTAAAAACAAACAAACAAAAAACAAGAACATAAAAATAGTATCTCTGACATCCTTAGGGTGTAACCTCACTAATAAATAAATAAATAAATAGATAGATAGATAAATAAATAAATAAAACAGAGTCAGAGAAACAAATAATTATTAATGTTTTGATAGTGTTTTAGTTTTTTAACTCTTGGCCCCAAAACAAACAGCTTGAACCCTAAAAATGAGAACATACATTGAAAATATGTGATTTTCCAGATAAATCTGAATATGATTTTTGTTGAAAACTGATTTTTTTGTATTACTCTACTATGAAACCAACTGCGAAGCTTCCAAAAGTATTAAGCATAGCCTTTAATATTCAGATAAACCCGCTGAATGAAAAAATGTAGTTAAACCAGAAAAAAACTTCCCCTGACTTGCAAGTAAAATTAAGTTCAGTAGAATCTAGTGGAGCTCCCTGAACAGCAAGTGTAAGTCTGCTTTATACAAAAAAAATATCAGATTTTTCACAGTATCAGTTTGTAAAGCCAGTATACATGAACAACTATGCCTAGTGCTTAGCAGTCTGAGGATTTAAACGTGCAGACTGAGCATTTGAATGTGCAGAATTTCTGTGTCTATAAGGAGACACCAGATGCATAAATACTGCATTTACAAATGAACCACATCCATGATAAAAGACATAATAATGAAAAATAATGGCAGAGGTTTTATATACAGAAGTCTAACAAGTTAAGGAAAAAGTCACTTCACCTTCTAATTCCAAGAAGCAAATCTAGTGGAAAATGTTATTTGTGCACCTGCTTCCAGAAGATGGACTTATGATCATATTTTAAAATATTGCTTTCCTTATTTTAAAGAATATATTTTGATTCTTAGTTTTTTGTCTTCAAGACTGTCTGCCTTCTGGAGAACTTACACCATGTTCTAAACAAGTGAAGTCTGACTAATCTCTCTGATGTTGGAAAGCTCTTTACAGAGCTATTAAAAAATGTAAATTAATCTTTGTAAAAATGGACCTTCACACTGTGTGAACTGGGTGGACAGATAGAGCATATTCCTCTCTTACTTCCTTATAGTGCTCAGGACTCAGCCTGTAATTTTCTTATTTATTCAACATCTGCTTCAAAACTGTTGGATTTTTGTCTCTGTTCTTCCAGCCTCCATGCTTCCTATGAATCACGAAATCATAGAATGGTTTGGGTTGGAAGGGTCCTTAAAATTCATCTACTAAAGTTCCAGCCTCTACCATGGGCAGGCACAACTTCCAAAAGACCAGGTTGCTCTAAGCCCTGTCCAACCTGGCCTTGAGCACTTCCAGAGGTGGGACATCCACAGCATCCCTGGGAAACCTGTTCTTGTGTCTCACCACCCTCACAGTAAAGAATTTCTTTCTAATCTAAGCATAATGATTTCAGTTGAAAGCCATTTTCTGTTGTTCTGTCACTACATGTCCTTGCAGAAAGTTCCTATCCTGCTCTTTCGTCCCTTGACGGTTTGATCACATCTGTTTTCATGCAATTCAGAACACAATTGACTCATGTCCAGCCTCTCCTCCACCAGCACCCCCGAGTCCTTCTCAGCAGGGCTGCTCTGATCTGTTCATCGCCAGCCTGTGTTGATACCAGGGTTTGCCCCGACCCAGGCGCAGCACCTTGCACTTGGTTTTGTCAAACCTCTTGAGATTCCCATGTGCCCACTTCTCAAGCCTGTCCAGGTCCTTTCCAGACGATATTCTATGTTTCAGATGTGTCTGAACTGCACCACTCAGCTCAGTGTAATCTGCGAATGTGCTGAGTCATCCCAATCCCTTCATCCCTGTCATTAATGAAGATGTTAAATAACACTGGTCCCAGTACAGACCATTGAGGGACACTGTATGTCATGGATGTCCATCACGGCTCTGAAATTTTTACCACTATCCCCTGTATGTGACTGTCCAACCAATTCCTTATCCACCTTGAGTGTCCCAAGTGACTAAACAACAAATTGTCATGGAACGTAGCAGATGAGTAATTTCACCATCAGCAATTTCCCTACAGCTCTCAAGAATCTGTAACCAGATCCCAGTTGTGCACTGTATCAGGACTCTCAAAAAACTTCTTCCTCTGGTGTTTCCACCAATTTCTCAGATTCAACTCATAAAGGCAGATTCCAGTTTGGGAACCTTGGTACTTCACCTCACCAATGCTAATAATTTACTCCAATTTTTCTGTTAAATCAACTTTTTTCAAATGATCCCTATATAGACCTCTTGGTCTCACCAAAACCTTAGGATATTGCTTTTTCCTCAGCTTGTACCTTTCTGGAAACCTCATGTTATCTAAAGACAACATAATTTCAAGTACTCCTTCTAATGCCTTTCCAACTACAATTCTCACTTTTATTCTCTAAATACTATTACAATCTTTTTCTTAGGTTTTCATTCTTACAAGACTATTGAATGTAAGCATTGGCTGTGTCCATACAAGAAAAATCATCTATTTACTTTCTCATAGTTACATCTCATGTTCTACCCATAGCTACATGTAGGACTATTGTGTCTCTTCCATTGGACTTTAACAGCTTGCTGTTCCAAGAAGCAATCATTGTCTCTAATCTCTTCTTCATGATGCAGCATAACTTTTACCTAATCTGCATTGCATACTTTTGGAATACCTGATTTCTACAGGCATCAGTAAAAAAAGTCTCCAGATCCCTCTGAATTATTTGGTTTATGTTTATAAAAATCATATATTGACCATATATTGAGTCAAAAAATTTCCTTTTTTTCCAAGCAACTGAGGCCCTGTCTACTTGCAGTATTTAGGTCATGCTCTCTCTTACTGTTCCGTTAGCAGTAGATGTTCACTTCAGCTGTGTTCTTGAAGACCTTAATGCTTTGCTTGAAAGCAATCTGTTCTGTAAATATCTTCCAAGATTTTCAGAGATCATTAATCATTCATTAATGAAATTTGTCTTTCTGATGAGCTAAAATCTTTTTATGTCCAGTGTGATGCTCACAATACTCTAGCCGTTGTAACAGTTTTTTTAAAGCCAAATATGGTCTTGAATCTGAAGTAATTATTTTTATTTGAAGTAGGAATTAATGATATTTAGAATACCTTTTTCTTTAATTAAAATATAATTTAACACAAATTTAAGACAAACAAGACACTATGCAAATTAATAGTGTATATATTTCATTCTCTGGTGTTTATTTTAAATATTGTCTGGGTATGATTCAGCAGTCTTATTTGTCTTCTAGGATGAAATTCAAGAGCTTAAATCATGAGTAAATGAAATGTAATCCAGATCAACTGGAGTTCTGCCTTTTAAACCTACCCATCATATACTGTTTAGATTATATAGTGGTTGTTTAATCTCTTCACAAATATTCTTCAGTGGCTAGATAGATTGTATTAAAAGTCAGAATTTTAACAAATAATTCAAAAATGTAGTGTTACAACTGTGGTGAAACAAGTTTCTAATTTTATCATCCAATATGTCTTAGATGGAGCAAGATGCCATTCTGTGATTCTATATGGGTTTGCTTTTCTTAGCTTTTGTTTTTGTGATAAGCATACAATTTGTATCAAGGAGCATCCTAACAAGGCTGTATTTCTATCAGAAATTGAAGTATAGAAGACTGTAGAGGCAAGCATTGGTAAAAATTAGCCTAGTATAGCATGAACATTCCTAAATGTACAATTTTTTTAAAAAATCCTTTAGCTGCCACAGGTAGACAAAAAGACTGCTAGGATGGTAAGAAGTACTTATTTTGTATTTACCAGACCAGATAGGTAAGCTTGGTTTGTTTCATAAAAAAGAAAAGGAGGGTTCTGAGTGAACCCTACAGATGGTGTTATAAAAACCTGATGTTGTGTATATCTCTTTGCAGTATTATGACACGTAATTAAAAAAAAAAAAAAAAAAAAAAAAATCTATAACTTGAAATAACCAGTAATACCTAAATACTGAACCAGCAAACAAAGAATTCTACAAGCAGTCTGATCTATTTCAGTGTTTCCAATGTGTTAACTACATTTATCTTCCAGCTTCAGTCCTAATCTGAGTACAAAAATAGAGAGTATTGGGATATAAAATCATGTGCAAGAAAAAGGTAATTCGAATAAATGAAAGAGTATGGCAAGAAAAACAAACGGTTGTACCTAAATAGTTGTTACAGCGTATATTCAGAATAAATTGATCTTCTGGTCAACAAACCTGAATTTTTTTTTTTTACCATTCATCACCTCACCAGACTTTACAAGAAATATAGTTGATACCTTGATAATGTGTTTGTGGCAATAAACCAGACCTCTCTAGATAAATACCTAAATGAAATGAGGATTTCCCGGTGCTATGAAATTATATGCAGACATCATCACTTCTACATGTGATGAGGAGCACATAAGAAAGTGTCATATAAAGGAAAAATACAGAATAGGAGATATTAATCATTTGGTTGTATATATTCTCCTTTTGGGAATATATAAATATATAGCTTTCACGTCTCTATTCAAGGCAAGCTTTTGAATGCACAGAATCCATAAGTCTGTTTTTTCACCTTTCTTTACTATACCTGACATGTTTCCTAGTGTTCATCACTTCCATAATTCGACTGATGCTCTTTTACTGCATGTCTTGATAAATTTGTCTCATCTGCACATCATCTACAACTGCTGCAGTAAAAGCTGTCAGTAGCTGAGGAAATGTGCCTTCCATAAATAGTAGATATATCTCTCTTTTCTTGTCCTACACTATCCAAAAACTTTTTTATTCTCTGCCACAGCGCAATTTATTAATGCCAAAATTACAATATTCTATTTGATAGAGTAGTTAACACTGTCACTTTTATAACGGAAAACTAAACTTAATTGCTGTCATTCTGAGGTGTTGAATGTGGGCTGCAGCTTTGAAACCGTATGACTGGAATGTCTTCTTAGGAAGGGCAAAAATAAACTCCATGGAATAAACTTCAATTGCACTATTTGTACATTTAATTGGCAGAGGAATAAACTCAGATACCAGAATGAATCTCAAACAGGATCTTCATTAATTTCTAGTTTTAAACTATTTCAATCTATTTCTATTTTAAACTATTTCAACTCTGGAGACTGATTCTTTAGGGGAACTTTTACACAATCCAGTGTATGGAAGAGAATGGCAAAGATGAAACAGTACCTTAGTCCTAGTAATTTAAGGATCATAAAACTAAATAGAAACTGTATGTGGGCATGTGTGAGAGTGCACTGTCAAAACTTCACAATCTCTTCCATAGTGTCTTAGTTTTGCAGAACTGTGCTTTTTCTTCACAGTACCCTTTTTTCCACACAGGCATTTATCTCTATTTTTATCCTCAATAAGATGATCTAATCTAGAGGCATGTATTAAGGAGCATTTTATGCCTTCTGCATTATTACATTATTACAAATTACACTATTGCATAGCGTAAGCTGCTTTAGTTCAGCCTGGACAAGATGAATTCTTAGTTTTAAATCTAGAAAAATCCTGCAAGTTGTCTTCTACGCTAGTGAGACAACAAAACTGAATGAGTTGTAACTACTTAAAGAACAATATACTTGCAAGAACTTTATAATAATGTTTAACATAGTAAGAAATAGTTTTTTCCATTTTAATGAATTTCATTTGTTCATGAATTTCATGAACAACATGGCCTATGCCAGTTGGTTGACTAGGAATATTTTTTTCATTTATATAACTTCCTATAAAAGTCCACATGCACTTTGTTGTACATAACAATAAAAAGTATTCCCTGCATTCACCATAAATTAAATAATATTTTACTTCTCATTATTTTTCTGAGCTTCTACTTCTTGTACTACAAACAATCTTGCAAGCACTCTGCAGTGAAAATAGAAAAGTTAGTATTGAATGCCTTTTCCTTCTCCATTCCCTTACACAGTTCTTCAGTGCTTCCAATGTTTTCACTGAAATATATCACTTCTACTGGGCAAGAAGAGGTATTTTTGACATGTTTCAACATTGCCCACTCAAGTTATTTTTAATGAATTTGGGGGAAATTAATTAAGCAAAAGTTTCAATTTATTTTTGCATTCCTATCTCAGGAATTTGTATAAAGGGTTAAGCATACTAAGAAGATGCAGGCATATATGTAAACAGCAGCTGAGGAAATGTTTTTCCTTATGGTCTCTCTTTTGCATACTATAATCCCAGGAGAAATGTTGAACAGCAGCAACAGTGTCTATGTGGATGAGTGAAACATTCAGCATTTGCTGAACGCCCATAGCATTGACCAGCTAGATATTTTCAGTCAGGACAATTCACAATCTCTCATCCTTGTCACACTTCCCAGTCTGGTCTGGTGATAGCAATATAGAGGAACTAAGAGCATTGACAAATTCTTGTCATCAGTGTACTGCAGAGGCACACAGAAAAGGTGAGAAATCCCATGTAGTAAGAGGACATTCCAAAATACGAAACAGTAAAATTCCCTAAATGAAATATCAACCTGTCTGTTTACCATTTTATTTTTCTATCCATCTGTTTACCATTTATACCAATTTAACATTTCCATGTTATTTTTGTTTAATTAAACATGCTTATATATAAAGGCACAGTAAATATTTTTAAGCTTCTCCATGCAATCCACTCTGCACCAGCTGGCCCCAAAGCCAGATAATACTTACTAACTTTTTTTAATTTATTGTATAGTTTTATTCTGAATGAATGAGAGGGCTCATTAAAATGAACACATTAAAAAATATCTCTAGAAGAGGAATGGAGACTTCAGAAGCTCCACCAGAATCAGAACTCTTTGAAAACCACTGAAGTAGGTTTAAACAAAGTTTCCTTCCATATCTCCAAGCCACCAGAGACAGTAAAAAGGAAACAAAGCAGAAAACAGCTTATCTTCTGGCAGTAGCTCATTCTTTAGCGCTAGATAGTTAGCCTTTTATAGCTTTTATAACTTATCATTCAACTAATTCAGAAAATGTTAACTATCAAAGTATATTATTTCAAGCATGAAAACTGTACCCAAAATAACCCACAAAAAAACCCTCCAAACAACAAACAAAAAACCAATAATTTTTAGATTGACTGTATGGGAGTTCTTTAGTTTATTAAGTGCTTCTTTAGGATTTGAGTTAAATAGTTACATGTCAGAGCTTTACACAGTTGTTTCAAAATACTATCCATGCCTTGAATTTTCTAGACGTTTTTGCAGATTTCTCACAGTCCAACAATTAAGTAGTAATACACTGTCTTGAAGTTAATGTAACTCAGGAATGGGAAAGTAGGGAAAGATTTTCTTGAATAAATGGTAAGTTCACAGAAAATTGAGGGTTTGGAACATCTAAAATTGTTCACAAAATCAAGTCAAATGCACTAACATATCACTTCAGATAATTAAAAACGTGGACGGTAAACAATAAAATTTACTGAACTCTGAAAAATTTCCAGATCCTTATTTAATTCTGCCTTACACAAGGCTCAAAAAACTGACAACTCAGGGAAAGTCTTAGACATTCGATTTCTACTGTTTTGGCTCAAACACTGCCACGGCCCCCTGGCCATCCACAGATGACATTGCTCTCCCATGGAAAGCACACACCCTCTCGATTGAGTCTAAGTCATACTCATTGCCCCCGGGAAGTCTCCGTAAGAGACTTCCTTTAGCTCATGGAGCGCAAAGTGTGTCAAATCCATGAGCCTTTGCAACATTATGTTAATTTCTTCTCATTTGTTAGTTCCCCAGTTCCTGGTTTTTATCCCTGTTGATTGGTTGTTTTTTGAGCCTCTCTCTGATTGGTCCCTTCCCCAATTCCCCTCCCTATTGGCCAAGTTATGAAACCCCACCCCCTGGCTACCCTATATAGTCCCTCTCCCCCAGGATTATTGAGCTCTTTCCCCTTGGGGTTTCATGGAATGAAGGTGTTTTCCTGGAGGTTAGAAAGGTCCCATTTCAGTGTTTAACTCCTGCATAGCCCAAGGTGGTAAGCATGCCTCTGCTGCTCAGGCAGCCTTCCAAAGAGCTAATCACTCTACTCTGAGAGTGCTGCTGCTCAAGCAGCCTCACAAAAGAGCTGGTCACTCTGTGCCTGAGAGTGCCTGTGTCCCATCAAACCAGGCGTCTTCTTAAAGACGCTTCTGACGAGGGAGGTCGCGGCACCTTCACCACTGGACCAGACTGTGACAAAAGGAAACCTACATCCAAAGACAGTTTTGCGGGTATCACACCCTATTTTGATAAGTTTGGACTACTGTATCTGACATATGTGAATTGCATAATTGTAGGAGAGGGTACTATATACACTGACATCCTAGGAAGTTCTTCGGTTATTAGCCCTCCTCTCAGAAGAGCTGAAACTGTCAAGTTAATACGTCTGAGTAGATTCAGTCAACAAAGGTGTTTCTCATAGATTTTATTTCCTATTGCAAATTTTGGCCAAATTTCAATGTCATATTCTGAGGATTGAATCATTCAACTCATATGTTGCAAGACATGTATTTCATATAAGAAGAAATTTGCAATATAGCATACTACTCTGAGTTGTTATAGCTAGGCACTATATAGGAGGAGATTGACTGATAATTTCAAGCCCTCACTCACCATACAATTTACTAGTTCATTGTATGATGTCTTCATTAGAAAGCGGGAGGGAAAAAAAGTACTGCAAGCAAACAATATGACTTTAATTTGCAATTGTGGCTCAAGTAATTATGTTTACAGCATGAATTTTAAAATTTTCTTGCTACTCAAGACTTCAGTCTGCTTTTAATTAAGACTTGCATGCTGGGTGAAAAAAATTAAGCATATTTGCATACAAATAACCATGGCAAGCAAAAATCTTAATTTTAAGTAATTTTAATCACTTTCCTGGACTGGTAATTATTTCTAGTTGACCCATTTGAAGTGATTCCTTGCAGCAATTGAATATATTCACACCAATTGAAGTTTTCCCTGCGACTGAGAGATCATGTGCATATGATATCTCTTGGAGGGGGAAAACCATATTTTTTATCACAGCCTAAAAATTAACACAAATTCTTAGTCCATCTTGCTTGAACTCAAAAAAAAAAAAAAAAAAAAAAAAAAAAAGTTATGATTATTTTTAGGTCTAGGTAAGGTAAATATTTGATGTTATAGTGATATACAAGTCAGCTCATGATACATGTGCTCTGAGCCTTAGCCTTTAATAGTACTATAGATATTAATAAGAAAGGCAAGGTCAATTCTATTGCATCTGGTACTGTTGCTTCATGCTACAGGCAGATAACCTGGGAGACAAACCCATCAGAGCGTCCAGCTAATGAACTCCCTTGAGACTGATGCTTCTCATCAGAAAAACAGAAGATTGCTCTTAGCAACCTCAGTGATGGAAAAATAGTTAAGAATATATTTTGCTGCTAAAATATCTTTAAAAGGTGACAAAACTAATTCTCTTTAATGCAAAGGACCTGGACCATGTTCTAATTTAAACCTACAGGTATTTTGCAAGATGAAAACACTGAACAAAACCTGGATTTCTTCAGACTTCTTATGGGTGTTGCTTTTTCTTCCTCCTGAAATTTTCAAAGAAGAAAAAATGGACATATTATAAATTACAAGGAAAAAAAAAAAAAAAAAAAAAAAAACCCAAAAAAAAAAGCCTTTTAACTGTGAAAGAAAAGGGACTTGGTCAGGAAATTTAATGATGCTGTGCCAATTCCTAACTGACAAGGATGTTTTGGGGTCATGTGGAGTATCTCTCTAGTGCAGTGAAGCAGAGTTTTCCAGAGCACTTTTACTTCTCTATAAAAAATATACTTTAGTAAGAAAATTTCACTAATTGATGGAACATTCAAAGAATAGGTTAGCCTAGTGCATTACACTCAGAAATATTAAATCAGCTGCTTTGGAATACTCTGAAAATATCTCAGAGGATGCTTGATGCAGGACTGATGTGATTTTCAGACTGAGAGGTACCCAAAAGATATATCTGAGTCTGTAAAATTTACAGAGTTACATAAGTTGAAACGTTTGCATCCCACTGCAATTCCTGCTCTTTAATTTAATCTTACATTTAGCTAAGCAGTTTGTAGGATTGCTTCACATATTTTTATTTTACAGATTCACATAGCCTAGGCATGAAAAAAGCAAACGTGGGATGGAACTCATATGGACTCGAGTGTTTAATATGGAGGAGGTGAGAAGAGGAAAGGATATTATGACAAAATGAAATACCTTACATGCTCACAAATGTCTTCAAATTTTCTGTTATGTTTTTGGGGTTATGCCCGAAAGAGATCAAAATAAAATGATGAATGAAATAAAGACATTGCTGAAATATTAGTGGAAATATTTATGGCAAACTAGGAAAGAATATTTCAGAAAATCTTTATTGCAGAAGAAGGTGTTTATGAAAAAACATGTTTATCCCAAGTGGGAATGCTGGCCTGGGGAAAAATCTCAAGGAGCATTTGCATTCTGCTCATCTTACTTTGCCTACATAGCAACTCTTCCAGAAATTAAAATTACTTTCTCCAAAAATTGGGAAGGAGTAACTCAAAAAGTTTTTGTAGTTTCAGGCATAGGAAACTGAAAACTTTGGCAGAGAAACTGAGATGAAGTCAGTATGGAAAGCAGAAGTTTAGTAGTGAAGAGGAGGAGATAGGCAGGAGTTCACTTTTCATGGTTCTTTAAAAACATTAATTTTGCACAGGGATAACATAGTTCCTAGATAGGATTTCCCACTGAGGTCTGTTGGTAATACATGTGTTGCCAAGGGCATGAGAATAAGGAAACTGATGAATGCTGTTGGCAATATTTAGTTATCTACTTCTATAACTATAACAATTAAGCTTAGGTTTATTTTAGCACACACATCAGGATTAAACTCAGTTTTGCCTTGATACAAAAAGTCTTAGCTTTTTCTCTCTTTTTCCCCCCTTTGTTTGCCTATTTTATTTTATCTTTTTGTTTCTGTGTCAGAGATCAAAGCCAAAATAAAGAACAAGATCTATATTTGGGGGGGAAGGAACAAAGAAGGAGACAGAAAAGCTTTCTTTGCTAGGTGTGGATAGCTTACAAATTGTGATGGTTGATAGAGAGATGATAACAACCCTCCTCTCTGAATGGTTGTGCAAAGTGCGATCTGAAGTTCCACACCTGGATTTACAATCAAATGGAGAAGCCCCATGGAAAAGGCAGGACCAGACCATACATACTCCAACATATCCCAAAGTCATACCTGGGTCAGAATTCACACTCAATCTTCTTACACTGTTTTCTCTTGAGTATATAGCCCAAGAGGCTTCTACTTATCTAGTCTCCAAACAGAAATAATGAAAAGTCTCCTTCTCTATCCTTCAAATGAGAGAATTTATCAAAATAACATAACATAAAATAAAATAAGATTTGTGCCTTTTTTTTTTTTTTTTTTTATGTTTAAAACATTTTTGGTGTAACATACACTGGAGTGCTTGACATTGAATATTAACTTTCAGGTCAGATTCTGCAGATTCTGTATCCTGTGCAACAGGAAGCACAACTACTGGAGTTCAGTACAACTGCAATTTAAAATAAATATAGCAAGAGTAATTAACACAATATTATCTGTATTCCTTTTTCAAGGCATTTATGTAAGGTGTACAGAAAGGACAAGATTAGGAAACAGGTCTGTATATCTTTGTGTTTAGTATGTGTGGAAACTCAGAATGAGACAGAGGCCTCTGCCTCTGGATGCAAACGTCTTCACTAGCTTCACTGACTCAGAAGGGTAACACTTAGGTATTCAACCTGTTTCAGTAAATATAAAACTCAGTCCTTAATATTATTTGGAACCCTACATTCATTGTTTTCTCTATGTGGATTCAAGAAGCATCAGAAATGGCCAAGAGAGCTTACATTTTAACTAATGACTGGCTTAACCTAGTTGCTTCAAATGGAAACAGAGAATTAAAGAAAGTAATTTCTACATATTACTTTGTCATAAATAAAATAATGGCAGGACAGTTACAGTCTTCACTATGCAGAAAGCTCTACATACTATTTGCACGCTCCTTTGCTCTATGGGGCTATCAGGGTAGCTCAGCACCCTGGAGTTGCGACTGGAGTGGGGAACCCTGTTCCCGCGGCAGAGCCTTAGGATACACAGAACCTGCTAGGAGTCGAGGCAAACTCCTGCTGTCCTTGGGTGACAACAAGGACTGGGATTAAGGAAGAGAGGAGACCTTTTCTCTGGGATAAATCCACCAGGTTCATTCAGGAAGGGATCCACAGGGAAAAAGGCAAGGAGCACTGGTGTGCATGGGGTTTTTAACAACAGTGGTGGAGACAACTTAGAACCAATCGGGTTCAGCTAGGGAGGAGCAGAGGGTGGAGAATACAACTAGGGAAACCAATGGGATAGCAGTGTGGAAGGGATTGCATTGCCTAGTCCAATGGAGCTTCGAAGGGGGTTTGATGGACATGGAACATTCTGGGTAAAGGGTAGGGATTACAACAATGGACAGGGAGGGTAGGCAGGGTTTAGGTAATTGACAGGGAAGGTGATGGAACAATAGGTGAGGAATAACCATACAGGGAGCAAAGGAGAGTACACAGAACTTTGGGGCAAATCATTAAGATACAGAACATAGGGGAAACTAGGATAAACCATTTCAACAGAATACAACACTTTTCATATTCTTTCTCATTTTGTATGAAATTATTTGAGGGAGGAAAAAAACAAATTATTTGAAGTAATAATGTTATCACAAGAAAAATGATTGTTTTTTTTTTAATGATCCTTCATTTTACTTTTAGCAACTACAATCTAACTAATGCCATAATTCTGCACTGCACTTTAGTTTTAGTTTGTCATTGGTTAAAAACTGGAGTGACTGTAAATTATCTTTAATCTCATAAAAGCGGTACATAAACAATAATAATAATAATACTGAAAATAATAGCTTTAAGTTAAAAAAAATCTCTGTAGATCTTCATTGCATATAAATGACATACAGAGTTGAAGAGCTAAATGCAATTCTTAAAAAAGCCTGTCCTGATTTTTAATTCTAGAGACATTATATATAAAACAAGATAAAATGTGCATTTTCTATCAGCCTTCTTAATCATGATAGGAGTTACTATTGGCCAGACAAGTATTTATGAAGTATGGCATTGCTGTCGGCAAAACTATTTATCTGTATGGCACTGTACGTCACTTTTGAACTTCGACTTGACATCCATAAAATTACATTTTCATCACACTGAAAGATCAAGCTTTCTGTGCTGACTCACTTGGGTCAACATTTTGCAAATGACTGGATTTACCACTTGAACCATAAACCTTTGGTGAATAACTTTGTGCATTGATGTCTAATAGCCTAGGGCACACATCATAATTTTTGAGCTAAAGAAAAGGTATGAAAGCAAAATGAATTTCTTTTTTGCATATCAGATTACTATATACTATTCCAACTTCCTTTCTCATGTGGTGGTTGTTAAATATCTTACATACTGTTAAATTAGATGAATTTGCAGACACTGTAAAATTACCTAATTCCCTCAAGACTTATTTTTAGTGTCTTTATAGTAGTCTGAAAGATCAACTGCCCCAGTAGACTAAAAGCTTTTAATTGATAATGGATTTTTTTCCTAGTGGAAAGTCCCTGGCTTGATTTCCAGGTAGTGTTTACAAACTCAGCAGAGATATGAATTTCAGATGAGCATGCAAAATAAAAAAGCTGCTTTTTTTTTTTTTTAAATTGACTGGAGTGATTAGTGGTGTTTCATCTGTCTGAGCATCTGCAGCTTCGAGATAGATGCGATGTAACACACAGCTGGATAGCTGATCTCAGAAGAGAAATAGTCCATCGTGCCCTGTATGCCCTGGTTATCTAAAATGCTATCTGAAAGTCTGCACAAAACTTCTATATTAAGAAGTTTTCAGTAAGCAACTGCAGGCCTTGTCTTTTTTGGATGACAAAATATTTTTAGTAAAACAAAGCTGCACTGAAAAATGTTAGTTATCCAGGCTTTCTGAAATGTTTCCCTCAAAACAAAATTGGATATGCAAGCTTAACCACAGCCCAAGTGAGGATATCAGGTGACTGCCTAGGATTCCTTTAAAGTTTACACAGACTGGATGTTGGTAGGACTTGCAAAATCCCTTGAGATCTAGTTTAGCCCAAAATGCCTCCATGCCCCAGATGCCTTGCAGTTGTCTGCAGATGCTTTGTGGAACTGATATTCTAAGACCACTTCTGTGAATATCTTTTAGGAAGCCTTCAAATGCTCTAGCCATTGGCTCCTGCGGGCAGTGTTTTATCCAAGAAACAAGAATTACTTACAGTAATATCTCACTAGAGCTCTATACCAAAGAACAGGAGTGGGCACTACTGTCTCGATTAACCCACTTCACTGCAATATCACTGTGTATGACGTGGTTTCTATGTGAGCGTGCTGAGTAAGTCTCCAGCTTGGTTTTTATTTTCAGATGTGTACTGTCTGCATGTTCATCCATCCTTACAGTGTTGTGCTTTGTATATATAGCTAGGACAGTGTTGGTAACACACGGATGTCTTGGCAACAGCTGAGCAGTGCTACAGAGCATCAGGGCTCTCTTTTCACACACACGTCCCCAAAAGCCAGTAGGCTCGGGGTGGGTGAGGTGCTGGGAGGGGATGCAAGACAGCTGACCCAAAATGACCAAATGAACAATCCATGCCATGTGATGCCACACTTAGCAATAAAAGCTAAGAGAGGGAGAGGAAGGGAGGAGACAGACTTCTGTCTTGCAATGCAACCACTACACAGAGAGACCTTCCTGTCCAGGGAGTCACTGGACATCAGCTGCTAATGGGAAGTAAAGAGGAAATAATTTTTTTCCCTTTGCTTCTATGTGTCACCCGTTGCTTTTCTTTACTAAACTGTATTTTTATGATCCCTGAGGTTTTCATCTTATTTTCTTCCCCTGTCTTGCTGAGAAGGATGCAACTTGGTGGGCATACAGGGGCCACCGCAGTTACAGGAAACACAAACTCACTTCTTTGTTGCATTCTTGAAGGCAACTGGCAACACATCAGAGAACATGATATGTCTCCACCATGTATTTTATACAGTTTATGAAGGTATAAAACTTCCATTTCCCTTGTGTTTTTTACATGTCATTGCAAAGAAAGTGAAAAATGAGCTGCCAGATGCAAGCATGAAGAGACATTCGGAATATCAATAAACTCATTTTCTACCTTCTATAGATGAATGAAATGAAAATAGCTACCTACAGATGTAAAGCTAAGTTGAGGAAAAGAAATCAACAGACTTCTTGAAGTAAAATTATGAGCTTATTTGATGTATATCTGAGCATGATCAGCAAGGAGCAAAAATTATGAAATAGATTATGCACACAAATTTGTCTTCTGTGCCTTACTATTATGCCAGGACAGATGATTTGAGGACACTTACTCAGGATTTGGGTTCTGGCTCCCTTCTTTCCATTTCACACATCTATTGCTGGATGTCAAATACTCCCAGAGAGCTCAAGGTCTGTAATAAAAAACTCAAGGTTTCAATCAGTGATGGATTTATCCTATGTGTGAGTACAAGTCATGGTACAGCCTCAGAAGTGGGTCAAGCTGATCTTCCAGAATTCTTTTCCCTCACAGTCATATAGCAAGTACAGATTTTCTCCTCAGCAAAGGGAATATATAGGCCTGTCATTCCAATTAATTGTATAGGATGATTTCTTCACTGCTGCCATTCCTGTATTTCCTTTGACCTTAAAGGACATCTAAATACCCTAATACACTTTAATTTGCAAGAGTGTAATGGTCAGGATTACAAATGTGAGTCTTTTTATTACTTGAGAGATGGTATTGCTGTTTTGGGTATCTTCAAGTTTATATTCACCATAATTATATTTAAAAATATATTGTCATTTTAACCAGCAGGCACTTTCTATTTTGTTATTCTTTCTGAATCACTCTCTTCCCCATATAATACAGCATCCTTTTTTTTTTCTTTTCTTTTTTTTTTTTTTTTTTTGGTCATGAAGTTTTAGCAGAAACTATTTGTACTCATACAGCTTCCCATTAAATCTCAAAGTTAAGAATTGTATTTCTTGTACCAGTGAATCTTTCTGAAATCTCCCTCTTCATTTCTAGTAGCTATGTCAGGAACAGCAAAATCCATATCATGTGGTTGCTTAAAGTTTTTTTCCTCCCACTTACTAGAGAATTCAGTTTTACCAGTCAGTTTGTTGCCTGATAAATTAAACAGCCATAGATTCTTTGCAAACTCTATGCTGTAATCCACAGATTGAACCAAGAGCATAATTTGTTGACTGTGGTTTCTGCAGTGATTTTCACTTTTTTTTTCCTCCCCAGTTTGCTGCAGCTTCTTAAAAGATTGATCTTGAAGCCATGCATGAAAGATTGTTTCTCACGATGAAAGCACGCGGGCATTGTTGACTGCTGTGCCAGATTAGGCTAATCTATTGTCTAGGTTCTGACATATATCACCTGTACACACTTTATATATGTAGTTCATGGTGATGATGGTTCCACTTGGTGAGGATGGTTCCGCTTGCTATTAGCAACAGCAGCCATCATCATTAGGAGTCTAGTCAGTCTGTCAGCAGCAGTCTTTACATGACTTTGTTTTGCAAATCAAGTACATTCAGTTGCTTAATACATTGTTTAAGTGTTCTGTAAACTAATAGTGCTTTAAGTATTTCAGATACATCCTCAGAAACAGTTTCATATTTTCATTTAAAAATTTGTAATCATGGGTCACTTTGGGAGAGTTATTCTCCAGGATGGCTCCACATCAGTTATTCCTTTTTCTAGGTAGCTAATAAGAACTATGAAATTATCAAACTGTGAGTTTTATCTCCTACTGGATGTCATAAAATTACGTATTTTTGCTCAGTAGTTAAATAAATAACAGTTACATACAGTGGAGGCTTCAGTCATGGAAAATTCTTTCCTTTCCTGAGCTATCAAAGATTTCTTTTTGCTTGAAATGTTCAGACTAGAATCTGCAGTCACACATTTTCCCCAGTACTTCTAAATTTAAATCTCATCACAGTTGTTGCTTTCTTCCCCTTCACAGTAAATAAGATATGAAAGAATCACATGTTGTCAGTGGGATTTAAGAAACTGCAGAATCCTTTAGAGTGCTAAGCTGAGATATGAAGTGTGCTTGGTATTGTACTTTATGCACACAGCATCTTTCCTTGCACCTGCTAATGAAAGTAATTTTTGTATTGTAAATTCACGCTCAAACTCACTGCATCCTAACTTCTCTATCTAGATGGTCTCTAAACAGATGCATTTACTGCTACTTTATGGCATCCCTAGCTACATATTTGAGACTGTGACTGAAAACTGAATGCTTTTGTTAAATGACAAATGTTAAAATATGCATAGAAGGCAAAATCATTTGAATTCAGGACATGAAAAATGTCAGTGCATCTTTTCATTATTCCATCTCACAGCAAACAAACTGGAGTTTTTCTGTTTATTTTATTTTGGGGGTTTTGGCCTGCAGACAGTGTACCTCTCTTCCCATAAGTGTGAAAGTGGTCTGAACCTGTCAGAAGGTGCCTTGCCAGCATCATGACCCCTACTCAGGCTATGTGGACACTGTGAGGAGTCTGCATCCAGCTAGTGGTGACAGGACAGGGGGCAGGACATGGGACTTGCACCTCAGGGATGAGCAGGTGACTTGGCAGGACCATTTGCACTACTTACAGATTGCTGAGAGCACTGGGGCATACTCAGCCCTGGAACATCCAGGTCTCCCCCAGAAGAGGTATGCAAGGGTGTGAAACATGATTTTAAAGAGTTAAGATTTTAGCTAAGGGTTAGAAGCAATTTATATTGATCAAGATGTAAGTTAGATTAGTAAATGGTAGGTTAATGATTATTAGATGCCCAAGCTAGAGCTAACTGTTATATTATGAGCTTGTTTATAGAAAAAGTGGAGTAAGTGAACCGTCATAAGAACAGATTGAAACCAGTAAGAACAATGGCCAGCACCTGGACTTGGTATCAATCAATCAATCATGAAGCAGGGGACCTTGGATTGTGCCAGAGGGTCACAGAGACCTGATGAAGACTCTCCTGACTTCATCCTTTGAGACCACTGACCCAGTTCAAGACCACCGACCCAATTCAAGAGAAGAACTGCGCACGCGTGAAGGACTGATAGCCTCATTTTAATACAGAGCGGGGATGGGAGGTGCTGGGGTTATGCATATGTATTGTATGTAAGATCTTGGAGAATGAATAGAGAGCAAAGAGCCTTGTTCGGGGCGGCCACGCCTTTCGGAGATGACTCCCGTGCTGCCCGCCAGTGAATAAACATACCACTTTCTAACTTTAATTAGTTAGAGGGTCTTTGTCCGTGACTATATCGGTTTTCAATGACTCAGGTGTAACCCATTCCTGGGACAGGATGTGCATGCAACCCACATTGCTGGGAGGACAAATGTGACTGTTGGTATTAGAACACAATCTCAGAATCAGTCACAGAATCAGAGGATGGGCAAGGCTGAAATGGAACACAGAGGGTCATCTGGTCCAACCTCCCTGCTCAAGCAGGGTCGTCCTGGAGCATACTGCATAGGGTGGTGTCCAGACAGTTCTTGAATATCTCCAGTGAGGGAGACTCCAGAACTTCTCTGGGCAATCTCTTCCAGTGTATGGTGTCCTGAACAGTAAAGAAGTTCTTCTTGATATTCCAAGTTTCTGCTCACTGACTCCTGTCCTATTGCTTGGAACTGCCAAGAAGAGCTGGAATCATCCTCTTGGCACCATCCCTTCAGATACTGGTGAACACTGGTGAGGTCACCCCTCAGTCATCTCTTCTCAAGACTGAGGAGCCACAGCTCCCTCGGCCTTTCCCCATAAGACAGATGCTCCATTCCTCTGATCACATTTGTCACCCTCTGTGGGACCCACTCCAAGAGCTCCGTGTCTCTCTTGCACTGAGGAGCCCAGAACTGGACACAGCACTCCAGATGTGCCTCACCAGGGCTCAGTGGAGGAGCAGGGTCACCTCCCTGGCCCTGCTGGCAATGCTCCTCCTAATGCAGCCCAGGAGTCCATTGTCCTTCCTGGCCACAAGGGCACTGCTGGCTCATGGACAGCTTGTTGTCCAGGTCCTTCTCCACAGGGCAAACAGAAAATTTTGGGAAGCATTACATTTGGGTAGAAATTCACAGGTGCATATTCACCTTTATAAGCATTTAATATTGAGTTTTATCTCTTGTATTGTGCTTTGTCTGTCACACTGCAAGTATTGATCTTGCTGTCATGGTTCACTGATTGCTGGTTGATCACATGTTGTTAAGAAATCAATAAACCACTTTAATTCTGATTTGGTTAAACTATGTGGACTGAGATGTTTTTGCCTTTTGCCATCTGGTGTAGGAGGTCAACTGCATCCTGCTCCTTATTCTAAAGAAACAAATGGTTCCTAGCTAGGGCAGGAGCTAGGCTCCCCCTACCCCCAGTACAGCTTTCTGCTCAGTTCTTACTTTAACTCTGCATAACAGCAAGAGTTTTCAACACTGCTGACTCATTAGTAATCAGTGTGAATACATTTTTACCCTTCTATATGCTGAGGAGAAATGAGTTAAGCCCAAGTCTGGTCTAAAAAGCTGACAAAACTAATTTCTGGAGTCACTACATGCTTTCAAATGGAGGACTACACTTACTGGAGAGTAATGAGTTCCGATCAAGTAATTTTTCTGATATATTGCATGAAACATATATATGTGTATTTGACTTCAAGATAACATTTCTATGGTAATTCAGACAGAAAGTTTTCTTCCCTTTACAGTGTAGTTGGAGTTGGTTATTGGTCAATGAATAAGTGTTTTCATTAATATAATTCATATACATATAATTCTGGGTTATATTATAGTCTGCTGAATGTCATGAATAATAGTGTTTACTGGCAGATTAAAAGTACTTCATAAGTACTTAACAAGCACAGGGCTTTGATATGATATTTCCAATAAGGTGATTCCTCAGGTAGCCAGGAACTTTTTCTGCTCTGATCTTCTATCCAGACCATCCTGACCTTAACAAAACTAAATGAGGCTCTGGTCAGGAGGACCATTTTTCATTCTTTTGGGTGATATCTGTCCTGAATGACAGTTTTAACCCAATTAATATATTAATAAAGTTTTATCTGTCATTTTCAATATTCCCATTCAGCATGCTTGCTGGAGAAGGCCAGCTCTGGACAAGGTCCCAAGCCTACAGCTCTGCTGATGTAACTGCTGGATACCCTGCTGGGTATCCAGGCATTGTGGCCAAGGAAGCTGCTGGTCTGACGGCAGAGAGGGAAAACAAGAGAATTCAAAGAAGTATAGAGACTGGAAGGACTGGAGAGAGAAGTAGAGGAGGGGAAGGAAATGGGAGCTGGGCATTGAAGGTGAATTGATCAGGCTGGAAGAAAAGGAGGCTGGAATGGGGATTTTTTTAAGAAGACGGGAACTGGGAACAGAAAGTGGGACAAAAATGGAGCAAAAAGCACTGGGGAAATGGGGGATGACAATATCACTGGATGGCTAAAGCTCCAACTTGGCAGAAAACCATGAGCATTAACTTGCATGCAAGTGAAGATCACCAACCAGCAACCCAGAAAATAAAGAAAAATAAGAGCATTTAATCTGCTTGTTAAGTCATTTGCTGTATGTCATATAGGAGCCCTGTAGCAGCCAGTTAAAACACCCAGGTCTTCAGGGTAGTGTACATCTGCCCTCCTCTGGTTACTCTTTTCAAAATTCTTGCTTTATTCCATACATTTAAGTTATTGCTAAAGATGAAAAAAGCATGTTTTAGAGGATTACTACATAATCATCAGAGCTCTAGCTATCCTGTGCACTAGTTGAAGGAGCAACTGTGCAAAAACAAACAAAAAAAGTGATTATGTAATAAAAGGTGACATCCAGAAGTATATAATGAGCTGAGAAAATTAATCTAAATGAGGATTTTTTTGTATCTTTTGAACCCTTCACTTTGAAACCTCAATAATTTATTCTCTTAGTGTGAAATTTCTTGTCTGTATGTGTTACCCCAGAAGCCCCAAAGTGTTTGCAACATAAAAAGGACAACTGCTGGTACAAGGATGTAGTCATGCACTGTATCACAGAACTAGAAGTCAAGCATATGCTGATATGCTTTCGTCACCACTTTGGAGGATTGGTCAGCTGGCAGCTGTCAGGGCAGCTTTACAGGGCAATGGATGTCTTACCAGAGTTACTGCTGACCATGGAAAAAGGAGACAGCAGATGATACCTCAGAGAGACAAATAACTAAATTGGAAAGTATAAGGCAGGCAAAAAGTAAAAGGAACTAAATCTTAAAACATTTGCAACAGGATTTGAGGGCTTTGACCTTGACATGGTAGAACAGGAAAAGCAAGTGATTATTCACCCATGCAGCATCTTAAACAGCTGTCCAGTCTTCATGTAGATATTCACACTGACAATTTGGTTAGCCTTTCAATTAGTAGAACATTTTATGAGGAATCTGTTGTATATCCAAGTTCTCATCTTTTATGCAGGTTTTAATTACTTATTAAACATTTGCAGTCTTGCTTTGACTATTCATGCTTAAAAATATAATTTGGCCTTTCTGAAATGAATCATCAAAAATAACTTAGCACAGAATTTCCCATCAGATAGAAGCACAGAAACAACCCCTGCCTCAATAAAGTGTTAATATCCTGGTGTGCTGCTGCCTGATCTCTCACATTCAGCATCCACATCCTGGGGTAGGGTAAATTTTTATTTTTGAATGGTTTCTAGTTTTTGCAAGATACATTTCCTTAAATTTTCCTTCAAAATTGCTTGTGACATAAAAGAAGAAAATTTTCTTCAAGAATTATCCAACCATACTATTTCCTAGAATTAGAGAGAGTTCCTCATCCACTGATGGTACTGTTCTGTTGTGCAGAAGTTAAGCACAGTGACAAGTCTCTCTCAGCTCTCAGATAAGGAGATTGGCATGGTACTCCCACTAATCTCCAAGGATCCTCCACCCAGACTCTACCTGTTGTGGTTCTTTTGAGACATCAGGCATCCCGTCAATGGCCAAAGAAAATATTCTGCTCTTTGTCCGGAGGGAATTACGGCTTTATTTAGTCCAGAGCCCAGTCTGCTCCCGTCCCTGTCCCCATGCCAAAGAGACTGCCCACCTCCTCCCACGGCTTTTTCCCAGGGGGAAGGGGCTAGAGGCAGGGACAAGCCACTACCCATCAGGGACAAGGTGGGAGTGGAACAGAGTTGGGTTACATTCCAGTGTGGGAGGATGGGCACGGCCGAGCAGGGACAAACCATGTGATACAGTTTCCAGGGAACAGAAGAAACATTACAAAACCCAATATAAAAATGAAATACAATATAAACCAAATTAACACACTACAACATCAACCTACTCCAACTATTGCACAAAACCTGAAAGTTTGAGATCAGCCAAAATTAGTGCTCACGGATGTTCCGAACACATTACCCACCTCCTGTCCATTGGTATGCCAAATCACCCTTTGATCCCAGGAATATCTCACATGAAAAAAACCCAAAGGGTTATTGGAAATTAATTTTAAATGTTTAGGCATTGATGAAACTTCAAGGCAAAAGTGACATTTAGAAAATGCAATGCAAAAAAAATATTGGGTCACTAATTATTTTGATAAATAAAAGTGTAGGGAAAATATCTCATGAAATTGAGGCCAGTATTTAATAAAATGTATTCGCCCATTTTGTCTAGCATTTTAATTCTCAAGTTACTTTTGTGCCCAGTAAGTAAGTGAACTATAGCTGATGCTGAATGGAAATATGATAAAACGTCATTTGACATAATTTTATTTTGGATTCAGGAGCCATATTTGTCAAGAAATAGTGTTATAATCAAAGAGAATAATTGATAAATCTTTCTCTGGATAAATATTGATATTCTGTTTTTTGTAGTGCTTGTTGTTTAAGAAAAAAAGTTCCAAAAATTCAGGGCTGCACTATTCAGATGTTTATCAATAATATTGCAATAAAATATGTGGGGTTGGAATTAAAGACTTTTTAATAGGTTGAAAACAAATACAACATTGGTCTGGAAATGCAAAATTAATCACTAAGAGTACATAAAAGGACCACCTTTGATGCTAAACTAATACTGGAGAGGGTTGGGGAAATGAGGAACTGTAATGCATCTTTAATATTTTTGTATACTGTTATTTCATTTAATAAGTATAGATAAACATTTTGTACCTTATTTATTGTGATCAATCCAGATTTCACAGCAACTCTGCACCACGGCAATCCTCCACTGCAAAATTCCAGAGCATGGTTTATTTGTTTCATAAATATTAACAGACACAATATAACTTTTTAAGAAATAATCTGATTAGATTTGTTTGCTGTAAATTACAGCTATAACCTCAGGAGTACATTTCCTTAATGACAAACACATAGAAATTCAAGGAGAACTTATTATTTTGTACAATATATTGAGCAAAGCTTTCCTTCCAGCTCAATAAAAATTATGTATATTAGTATCTTACCTTGTAATTAAACCAAAGAGACAAACATAACTGTACAAATCTTATAAACTCACATTAATGGTTTTCTCAGCTGCTCAATTTTCTCTGTTTCTCTGTTGAGTTTTTTCCTTAATGATTAGATTTGTATTGATGATCATTTCTCATTAATATGTTATGCAAAATTATATTATGAGTATATCAGTATTTCATTCCCACATAAATAGAATAATTTTTTAATGCAAAGACAGCTGCAAATTCAGATGACTGCTAGAATGGGAGAATATTCAATATCTATATTAATTAAAGTTTGTGTCTTAGCGTACACACTGCCTGTAGTAGGCTGCAAAACATATGTAAATGTATGTAAAACATACATTTATTTTTAGCTCTATAACAAGTTTCTCCAAATGATTTATGCTTCTGATTCATTTGTAAACAGCTTATTAAAAATATAAAATAGGAAATATTGTTTTGTTCCACCCACAGTGTAAATTTTTGTTATTTGAATAATTTCACTCCTGTGTTTGGTTTTCTAATACAAACACATATTTTTCAGTAAGTAATTATTTTATAGAAATAATTTCCACTAAAATAGAAATCGATTTTAATCCGGAAGTGTATATACAAACACATAAGGATGCATTTAGCATGATTGTGCAGTGGAATACCAACAAGCAGGTTATACTTCCTAAATCTCATTTACTATTGAAAAGAAAAATTACTTTTGACAACTTTTAAATCTACAGGTTTCTTGTAAAGATTTCTCTGTGATTATATAAATAGTAAATAGTCTAATGTGTGACTACTGACCAAGAAAGTGGATATGCTTTCCAGCACACCATGTAGTCCTGTTTTAATTTTGCCCTGGTTTATCCACCCAAGAACTGTTCATGCTGAAGCCAGACTGCAGAAGAGAAATCACAGTGTATGTTCCACCATGTACTCAAGACTGGACTGAGATTTCAAGAGTTAGAAAACACAGCTGGGCTAGATGTGGTGTCTACTGCTTAGCTGTCATGGCTCAAGGTAACACTGTGTTTTTTTTCTTTTCTCACCTAAGCATGAAATATTTATGGGTATAAATACTCATCTTTAAAAAACACTGAGCATTTCATAAATGTAAATCTAAATTTACACAAGGACTTGCAGGAAAGTTCAATATTTAACTATCAAATAGTCAAATAGTAAAATATTCAGGGCAATCAAATAAGGTGAAAGATGAGTATAGATAAGCCAAATAATTTTTTGAAGTTTATTGCTAATGTTTGCTTTTTATTGTTACATGATAGTGCCTGTGAATCTCAAGAAATCCTCTAATATTACATGAGTATTTTTATCTCCAGTGGGAAGGACATCTCTCTACAGATTCTTGCAAAGCTTTTTCCCTTATAATATTGTCTGTGTGTTTGTGACACTGTTGCAGTTTTAAGAATGGTCCTCATAATCAGCTCTGTATTGCTGTTGTCTATTTGACTTAAACCAAATACTGGAAAAGTAAGGAAGTATCATTTTAAAATTTGCATCATGCAGGTGTTGCGAGCAGACACCTTTTTCGTTTTTTTTTGGTTTTGGGGTTTTTTTCCACTTTGATTTTATGCTGGAATTAATTTGCTTCCCTGAATGTGTTTAGAGATACTGACACATATTCAAGATGTGGGTATGAGCACATCCAAACACAGAGAGGCCAAGCTGAGTGCTACTTCTCTCAGCTGGGAATTGGCATAGGGCAATGGATACACAAAGACGTGATGGAAAGGTGGCAGGAGTTTCTAGCAGGAAAAAGCATCTATTTGTCAGTCTGTTGATTGCAGGATTTGCCTTCTTAAAGCCTGGATGCGGATAACTACCCCATTGATATGATATCCAAGTATGCTGCTACAAACTGATAGTCTTGTTTAAGTGTCTTTTTTTTTTTTTTTTTTTTTCTTCTCCAAGTATTGCCTGGATTTGTGAATTAAAATTAATATTTTAGCTGGAAGCACTTGCTTTGTCATCTTTGATGAGGAGGGCTACATATTGTAATCTTGGCTTATTGTATCAGTTCATGCACTGCACAGAAAACCGCAGAGAGGTACCTGTGGGAAGGAGGAATGCCATGACCTTCTTAAAAGAGCTTATTAACATTATTTCATTGGATATGCAGTTTTTCCATTTCTCTGACAGTCTGCTTGTTGGCATTCCAGTCGGTATTGTCAGACATCCCTCAGAAACACCCACCCACACTCTGAACGTGTTGTTTTGCCAGCTCTTGCAAGGACTATTCCTCAGTAGAGAATAACTTCATTTTTTAATCTAGAGAAGTGGTAAAAATGCAATACCGTCCTAGGTCTTAGGAGCTCTTGGATTTTAGTTCTACTTCATTCAGAAAACAGAGTTATCTTCTTTTCAAAATCGAAAATACATAGCCTAGTTTCAAAGTAAATTTTATATTCCCTTTTACTAATGTCTAAATTTCATCCTATCAAATATTAGAGAAATCTACTTGCTCTTGTCTTGTTTTTTTGTTTTTTTTTTTGTTTTTTTTTTTTTACCGTTTTGTTGTAATATACTACCCAAGATCCAGCCACTATGTCTTCATCTTTTTGATCTGACAAGCCACATATGAAGATGCAGTTCAGTGTTTATCACAGTATGAAAGTTATAAAGCTCTGAAAAAAGTGGTTTCAAATATAATAGAAATGGTGACATATCCTAACCTATTGTGGCAGTAACAACACTGTTATAATGTAAAAGGTTACTAAGACATATTGGCAGTAAAGGCTGCTTGCACTGCTATGATTGCTCTTTTTATAGGTATGGTAATGCAGTTCAGTTTCCAAGTATCACATACTGGCAAATGAGGGTATAGTAGTCAGGAAATATTCTTCCACATAAAAAGACTTATTTGTGTCTTAAAGTACTGGTAATGACATTTTCTGAGCTGCAAGGCCAAGTCTAGGAGAAGCTATCAGTCCAGTCAGTGTTAGTTATTCCTCTCATTCTAGAAAGAAAAGTGCTGTTGAGGAGAAAAGCTTAATGTTTGTTTAGCAAAAGGCTAAAGATAATTAAGGGTGTAGACTGACAAGTTTTGTGGTATGATAATGTCTTTTCTCCAGAAACAGAGAAGGAACTTCTAGAATATGTGATACTGGCATGCAAAGTACTGCCAACATACAAAGAGGAAAGTGATAAAGAGGACACTATAGTTAAAATGTCAGCATTATGTTCACTGGGAATAGATTAAGGAATATGTAGGTGGAAAAAGAAGGAATATAAAAACCTGTTCTTATATATCTTGCTAGTGAAATTAAAATTTCAAGGATGCTTGCTCCTGAAGATTACCTAGAGCTGCATAAATAAGTATATAACAAGTGAAAATAAAAGAATAGTAATAAAATAGGGGAATTACCCAGGTGCCAGAGAGCAAGAGAAGTTAAGAAAGAAATCTACCAAAGAGTTGGGCATTTCAACAAACATTTTGGCATAGACATAGAGAAAGTCTCCAAGACAACTCACCCACAGCTAAATAAATGAGGCCAGAAAGCTACAGGCATTCTGCACAGTGCTGAGTCCTGGGTGTCTTCTAAGTCTATGCAAAGCGAACCTTGTGCTTCAGAATCACGGTTCTCATTCCTGCTGTTTTCTTAAGCTCAAAGGTCTGAACTATTTTAAGGGTTAATTGATAGTCCTTCATAGTGGTATGTTAGCAGCGTGAAACTGATTGATGGCCCTTGCTTTTGAGGTGTGTTGTGTTTTACTCCACTAAGTTAGTGATAGAGATTATCGTTTGAGAAACTCCTAGAACAGTTTTGGAGGCCTGTCCTGAGAAGAGAGAAGCAAAACCTCATCCAGCCTCATGCATATTGATTTTGGAAATGGTCCCTGTTGCATAAAATCTCCCAACCCTTGCCCAGACATCCCTCAAAAAGTGCTAATTGACCTGAGTCATTATCATGCCAGTTTTGGGCCAGCTATTTTGCACCAGCAAAACCTTTTATCAGATTTCATACAAGATCTTGCCTTCTAGAAAAACTGACCACATTTCTCACCCAAGGTCTCATTTGATCATTATCTCCCATTTGAGCTGCCGTTTCAAGGTTCTGATCATCTTTATCTTTCAAGACCCTAATGAATGTTTATTGGTATTAGAAAGCTACATTAGTTTTTGTGTGCCAGGCACTGAGAGTACTGCCATCAACAATGATATTATGCCTTCCAGCAAACACTCAAACTGTGAAAAGTAGGAGGTCCTGTGTGACAAGGCTTCAGCTGTGTCATTCCTATTATTACAGATGGGTCTGAAACTTTTTTTAATTTCTAAGCTTCCTTACAACAAGCAATAGTCATTATTTCCACAGTGAGAACACAGTAACAGGGTATACAGTGGGTTAATTATTCAACAAGTATTTTTTTCATCCAAGGAACAACAAATATGGTGAAAGATAAATGCAAGTTGACAGTGTAACACATCACAGCAATAGCACTAATAAACAGTTAACATGGGGCCATCAGTCCTTCCTCCAGCATTTGCCAAGTTTCTACTGAAACAAATATATAGAATGAAAAGATATTCCCTCTCCACACTCCGCAGCTCTGTCAGTGCACCCCAAAGCTGGTGCTAGCAAATTTTTAGTATTGTAAACATCTGTGAATTCCTGAATTCATGGTAATGAATTCTAAAATGAAAATGACACAGAATGACATTGGCAGCACACAAGACGTCCAAAATAATCTTTGATGTCTCTTATACTTTCTCCCTTTTCTCTCTGTTTCTTCCTTATGGACAAAGCTATGAATCATGGGGGTTTTTCCTGCCAGACAAACCTATTTAGAGTTTTTCCACAAGCCACCTAACCAAAAGCAGATACAGTCAGATCGGGTGACCTGTGAAAACAAATTTTGGTCACATATACAGATGATTACTAATTGCACTCATGAGGAATTTATGTCTTTACCCAAGGCCTGTATTTCAGAGCAAGCAGTAAATATAAACCTGTGTTGTGTGACAGACAAAAAAAAAAAAAAAAAAAAAAAAAAAAAAAAAAAAAAAAAAAAAAAAAAAAAAAGAATGGAAAAGAAAACTAAATTTTTAAAGAGCAGGACCGGAAAAAAACCCAAAAATATTTTCATCATTCAATATGGAAAAAGGACAGAGCTTGATGAAAAAGAGGGAACAACAGGAAAGGCAATATTTGAACCATAAGAGTTGACAGAAAAACATCAAATATACAATTTTTCCATTTTCTTCTATAATTTTACACGTTGATTTATTTAAATTATATACTATGGACCTTGTCCAAAATTTCCGAAGCACTAGGAGTATAGAAGAAAGGAATAAAGGAATAAATTCTGAAACCCTTGAAGAACAGGCATCTGCTGATGACAAGAGACTCCTCTTGCTCCAGAACTGGGCAGAGGGAGAAGGCACAAGGAAGAGAACACCTCCTGCCAGGTGTACACAGCAAAGCTGTCAAACAGCTGCACATCCCTTATGACCAGCAGCTTCCTGTGCAAAACCTGATTATGGCATGAGAAATGGTCTGTGAAGCTAAAAAAAAAAAAAAAAAAAGGTTCTCAAATACTTATGAAGTCACAAAACTGGAATTGACTTTCAAAAGACTTAGACTGAAAAATTCTTCATTATCACTTTTCAATAATTTGAGCTGCTGCTTTTCATTCTCAATCCCCAAGGCAAAATGGCCTTTCCTGCAAGAGGAACACCAATGTCATCACCAAAAAGTACACTGACTGAGCTTCATTTGTATCTTTGTGTTCAGATGTAGCAAAACCTTATGGAAATAAGACTTTTTTTTCTACTTAGATCCACTAATGCGCTTTCTTAACTTTAATACATAAATATATGATGTGTCTACAGACACACATAAACACGTGTATGTCTATTTCTATATGCACACAGACTTGTATATATGCACTGCCATTATGCTAAGGGACATAAAAGGAACAGTTTGAATATCTGATCCAATTTTTTTTCTCTTCTTTATGTATACTGAGGTTCCCAAATTAGATTTTACACACCTTCAAGATTTATGTCTTTTTCGAGCTTTCTTCTTTTGCCTTCTTTTTACTTGCAATTAACACCAACATAGCCTGCAGAATGAATTTGTCTTAGCAATGTAATTACATGGCATGTACTTAAAATGACATTAAGTACTCCTACATTCTGTGGTGGTGTTCTTTGACTGTGTAAGGCTGGTAGCACTGAAATCAAAAGATCTTTGATAAAAGCAAATAGTTCCTGTTATGTTCTGTTACAGATTTAAATCCACTAGCTCCTTTGAAGTGAGGGATTTATATTGACATAAAATCAACATAAGAATCAAAATCCAAGACTATAAAATGTAAACTATGTCCAAAATTGTCACAAGTTATTTAAGTCCATCGATTTGTTGGTAGACAATCTGTGAGGTGTGAATGGGAAGCACTTTTTCTTTAAACATATTCTTGAAATGCTGACTGCTGGTCTTGGCTTTCTGGGTTTTTTACTTTAGCAGCTAGTGAAAAATGGTTATTGTTGAGCTCATCATGAACTAAAGCCAAATTACCACATACCAGACCATTAACTCATCTCATTACTCAATTAAACCTTTAGTCCTGAGAGAGGCTCAGATTTCTTACCTGCTTGTCAGGTGAAGGAGCCAACTGAAGTAAAACAACATCACTCCAAGCTCCTGTACCACCTGTTTGGAAGCTCGCTGCCGTGCCTCAGCCATTGCAGTTGTTATGTGCTGAATTATGGGCAGGCTTTTGGCTCATTTAGTAAAATTATAGGATTAGACTTTTCAACAGGCTCATCCTACTTTATGGGACTGTGGATGTAAGACAGGTATCACCCTTTCAAAATGGCTAAGCCAGATCTTCAACTGCCTTCTCCATGAAAATTATGAACTGCAGAACAGAGGCTCTAGCACATTACAAACCTGTGGGATGTGTGAGAGCTCTGACTGGGTTGGATCTATCTTTAGTCACATTGAAATAATTTTTAAGGCATCTACGAAGTTTTACTTGTTAGGAATAATAGTAAATATTTCCAGCTTTACTTGGTTGCCCATGCACATGTCATTAATACCGCCCCAGATGTCTCAGGCGGTCTCAATTGGAAAGCCAGAAGTATGAATAACTTTTGGGTTTGGGGTTGTCTGCCAGCTTTATATCTCTCAGATATAACAAGGTATCTACCTCAAAAGTTACTAAATGCTTATTTTTTAAATTAATAGATCAGACCTTTCCACTATGGAATTCATGCAATTTCTTTGTCTGTCTATAACAGCATAAGTAGTAAATCACAATGACTACTTCTTGTTATGTCCACAGGTGCTTTGCTTTTTTCCAGGTGACATTCCAATGGCAAAGAAAATGTGATTCCTCTCAATGTTTCCAAGATGAGGTTTGTGAAAGCCTGATTTATTTTTCTAAATATTGAGATTATGCTCTTGGAACTTGGGGGGGAAAGATCATAAACTATTATGCTCCAGATGCAATCCATCTTCCTCACCCTTTCTCAGTTTCTCTAATAACAGTTCCTCTACTTGCAAAATGAGGAACCAAACCCCCACCACCACCACCACCATTTAGGACTTGTGACCTGAAAATATGTGTCGGAGGTAAGAGTTAGTATCCATAGAGACTTTCTCAGACTGATAGTATTTACTAATTACAGCCAGTAACTCATTAAACCACACTAAAACAGGATGCATTCATCTTTCTCTGTGCAAAGAAACTGACCTAGTTTAAATGTTTTGGCACAATTTCTTGGGAAAACACTGCACTCCAAGTTAAAATGCCTTTTCATCTTAAATAAGGTGACTGCAACAGGGATTCTTGGCAGGTTGAAATTTCAAGGGAAATGAGGAACAAAGGTACTCCTGCATCAGCATTGGATGGATAAGGGCATATTTCTGAGTCATGTGACATGGATACAAGCCATATTTATATAATTCCTTCCTTCAGTCATTTATATGATGCTGCTTTTTCATCCAGGGGTAGAAAATAACAATATACAATCCTCTAAATATTGGTTCTGAACATTTCTCAGTGTAAAGATCTTACAGAGAAACAAATGAGCTCTGAATCTAATACTTTCCAATTAAAAAAAAATTCTCAAATTTTAAGTAATTCTAAGGTAAAAGTGTATAGAAGTCCTGATTAACACCATATTCTGGTAATTAATTTTCCCAGGGAAAACAGATGGCACAATTTTTAAGTGTTATGAGTGGAAGACATAAGCTCCTACAATCCCCAGCATCTAGGTCTGCAGAGCACAATGGCTGTTAAAATTATGTTTCTGGCTGCCTTCAGGAGTAACACTGAGCATGAATTTAGAAAGAGGGAAAGCAATGAAAAATGTATAAACCCATTCTTTAAAAAAGAAGTTAATCTCTGCTAGAAGGCTGGTTCATATGCAGACAAAAATATGAGAGTACAAGGAACTTCTTACACTATTAAGCCCCATATCCTTTTCTCATAGGTAATCAGTTTATAAGACCTGATACCTAATCCCATCATTTACTGTCTTAAATGTAGGCAGGAAATACTTACCTGAACATTAACATGCTAAAGCTTCAACAGGACTGGTGATATATACTTACTTTGTGAGGGAACTATCTATATGACACTTGTAAAAGCAAAAGGAAAAAAAAATCAGTATTCAAGTACTTCAACATCGGGTTTGTTTATCATTCGTTTATCAGTCTTTGGGCTGTAGACACTAGTATGAAGGTATAGACTTAAAATACATCTACCCATAATTCAGTTGTGACAGAAACTCAGTGCTGTGAGAAATAGGTATCCACAGAATAATATGCTTTTATAAACTGTATAAGCAACTGAAGATGAAGGAAACTTTTGCTTCATTACCTCAGAAGTTGTGATCTGACCTTTTGGCTGCAGTTGGTAAAAAATTCTTTGTTCTTCTTTGCATACCAGGAATTAACATTTTTCTAAACTCCCTGATCTCAAGCTTAGTAGACTGCAAACAGTTTTTCAATGTCACATTTCTATAAGAGCGTTATAGAACAGAACTAATTGCTGCCTGTAGTGGATGCAATTCCATTCACAGCAAGATAAATTGGATTTCAAAACTGCAGTTTCCATTGTGTTACCTTCATGTATAGTAAGAGTTACACTGATGGGCACAGCAGTGACCCTACTTATTTATACCCTGGTTTACGCACAAACCATCGTCTTGTTTTGCTCACCAATAGAAGACACAAAAAGAACCCCAAATTGTAACTGTAGACTGCCATCTGTTGGAAAGGGTTTAAACAGAGTCACAGTATTGTTCAGGCTGGCAAAAAACTCAAAGACCATTAATGCAAACATTAGTCCCACACTGCCATGTACATCACTAAAGAATATCCCCAAGTTACACATCTACACATGCCTTGAATACCTCCCCGGATAGCAACACCAGCAATTCCCTGGCAGCTTGACTCAACACCTGGTCAATCTTTTAGTGAAGAACTTTTTCCTAATAGCCAACCTAAACCTCCTCCAAAATAACTTGAGGCTGTTTCCTCTGGTCCAGTCACTTGTAACCTGGGGAAAGAGACTGAAACTCACCTCTTACAACCTCCTTTCAGGCAGTTGATGCATACTGGCTTCTAATCAGACTCTTCCTGGAGAAGCAGAAAGTATGAATTCTACTCATGGATATAATGATCATTCCATTAGAGTGCTGAAGCTGTATTTTGTATGGCTGCTAGGACCAATAAATGATCGGGCTTCCTTTCCTTTGATTCTTTGATTGTTCTGGAAGAACAATGTTTTTCTCACACAGAATTGTAACTCCTAACATTAAAAATATGTACCAGGAAAATTTTTAGTTTTGATATTTCACAAACTTACTCTGTAATTGAAAGAAAGGAAGAAGCGAAAGGAAACAAGTAATCCTTACTGTTCTCAAATGTTGGAGGAGAAAATTAAAGAGTGAAACCTGACTTGGCAGGCTCAGAGGTTTGAAAACAGTGACACAGTTTTGTGCTGGAAGCCAAACATTAATGGTTTAACCCTGGTAGTAGGAACAATATTTTAAAATTTATTCATCAACAATCTGTAAAATGGAACCAAGAAAATCCTCATTGATTTTTGAAATGATGCCAAACTGGGAGAACGGGCTCATATAGCAGAGGGTCATGCTGCTCCTCAGAGGCACCTTGACAGGCTGGAGAAAGGGGCAGAGGAACCCAGTCGGGTTCAGCAAAGGGAAATGCTGCACCTGGGGAAGAATAACCCCAGATACCAGTACTGGCTAGCTCCAGCCAGATGGAAAACTGCTTGACAGAAAGATCCCTGTGATCCTAGTAGGCACCAGGCTGTAAGTGAGCCAGTATTGTACCTTTTCAGCAATCAAGGCAAATAGCCGCCTCAGCTCTATTAGCAAGGCCCTTGCCATTAGGTAGAGAGGTGATCCTTCACCTCTACTCAGCACTGGTAAGACATAGCTGGAGTGTGGGGTCCCGTTCTGGGCTCCCAGGACAAGAAAGGCAGAGGCATACTGGAGCTATGTGCTGTGCTCCAGTGAAGAGTCACAAAGATTGACAACAGGATTGGAGTATCTGTTGCAGGGGAAAAGGCTGAGAGAACTGGGACAGTGTAGTCTGGAGAAGTGAGGTACCAGAGGGAACTTATCAATGTGTATCGATACATAGTGGAATGGAGCAAAGATGGAGTTCAGCCCTCTTAGTAGTGACCACTGACAGGACAAGAGACAATGGACACAAATTAAACACCATGAAGTTTATCTGAGCATAAAAAACTGTGACATAAGTCAAATATTGGAACAGTTTGTCCAGAGAGGCCATAAAGTCCCCATCTATTCCATACACAAAGCCTCACTTGACACATCCCTCAGCAACCTGTTCTATCTGCCCCAGCTCTGAGCACAGAGTTGAACTACGGATATCCAGATGTCTCTTCCATCCTCAGCAATTCTTCCACGCTTAAAAGATGGCTCAGCTGGTGGCTTTTTTTATTAGAAGCAAGTGTTTTTTTCAAAGATTAAGGTTGCAATACTGCAATTCCACAAACAGGTTATTAGTTCAACACTGAACTAAAAAACAATGCATCTGATTATGTGTAATAAGACACATCTCAGGGATTTAAATTCAAAGCTGTGGTCTGAAAAAATTATATGAACAGTATAATTCAGATCATGATTTACAGCCAAATGTACCAATAGGCTATGAGATTTCAATTTAAAGCAAACTACTGTAATGTATAAAGCAAAAATGATATTTTGAGCCCTTGTATTAAGAATTAAATTCTTGGAGGATCAGATGACTCAAAGGATTATCAGCAAGGATAAAGGACTTTTCTTTGTCCTGGATGACACTGAACAAACTTCTTTATAATTTCATATCTAGGTGTTTAAGTAGAAAATGTCTTTAAACTCTCACTTTGTGTGGACACTGGCCAGTGCCTTGACACCACTTTAGCATAGAGTGTGAGAATATCAGAGCTCATTCAACACCAGCTATGTAGGCAGAACATAATTTTCCTGCATCTAGTAGGAAATGTACCACAATTTTATTTTTCTTTTACACTAGCGTTAATGACTTTCAATTTTGTGACAATGAAAATCCAATTCAAGAGGAAGAGACATCAGGAAGATTAAGGGAGCTGTGAGGAATCAACAGTTTCAATGGTAAGAAGCTGGGAGCAGTAAGGCAGAGGAGAGTTTACAAGTATTTACAGGCTTTCAGAAGGGAGGTTCTCTGCTGCTCTTGGTGCTAGCACAAGGCTTAAAGACAAAGAGCAGACAAAATACCTAGGATACATGTAGCTAAATTTCATCTTGTTGTGTTGCCCTCCAGATTCTTTCCTTTGTATGAAACACACACTTCACTTGTGATAAGACTTGATAGAGCACTAACTGAGCTCAGTAATTAAATCACTTAGTTCAGTTGAAATAAGCTTGATTCACCTAAAATAAACAAAGAATGAAAAATCATAGCAGATGGGCCTAGATGCTCTGAATTGCTACCTGCATTGTTACCTGTGGTATTTTACATTATCATTTGTTTACTTGTGCCAGTTCTGTGGTGAACTTCCTGTCTTCCCTGGTTTGCTTTTCTTACTCAAATTGTCCATAAATCATTGGGACTGCTGCAATAAAATTTGCTGCAAAATTCATAAAATTTGACCTTCCTAGCTGAAAGGTCACAAGACTCCATAATATTAACTTAGAAAATCACTTAGACTTACCTTCCCTGATTCGTATGGGGAAAACACATATCTCCCTGATATTCCTCACCATCATTTAGACACAATTTAACGTCATCTGTGTCAGATTAGCTGTGGAGAATTCTTGTCAAAATCATGAATCACCATGACAAAGACTCTTCTTGCTTGACAAAGAGTTACCACAAGTGTGATATATTATAATTTTATTAATCTGCCTCAAAATTTTTTCATTCAACCTTTTTCAAGGCATTTGTGTGTCATCTTCTAAGGAGCCATGACTGTGGTAGTTACAGGAGAACTTCTTAATACTCTTGCATTTTATTATCACCTAAACTTATTTAGCTCTCTGTCAAACAAAGAATTAGTGAGCTACAGCTTACACAAATCACACCAGAAGTCAAATCTTGCTCCCTAATTCATGAAGAAATCTCACTAAAGTAAAATCAAATTGAATATGTCACTAATAAAACCCCATTACAAAGCTGTTACAGCTGACAATTTTTCTCTATGATGTCCCTGAAAGGCTACAGGAAGCATTGGAAACTCCGATTTTTACCTTGTCCACAGAACAAGGCAAGCAGGCTTGAAAATGTCTCCTGACTGAAGAACAACATATGTAAAATGCTGTGAAGGTTGTGAACTTGGTCTGTTCTGAACTCAGAGTGAGAAGCAGTAGATTAAATTAGACTCCTTGGACATTCTTAACTTATCTTAAGATGGGCCTGTACATTTGAGCACCTTAAGTGACAACAGTTCTTACATGACAGAGGTGACCTACCACAAAGAGATGGATTCCAGAACATCTAAGGCAAGTCTAACAGCGCATACAACCCCACCAATCCACAAATGAGGTACTTCCTTTTGGAGTCAAGGTTGACAAGCTGGTCTTTTACATTATAGTCTGACAATAAGTATGGAAATGGTTCAAAGCTTTACCACAAAGCTTTACCACAGGAGTTTTAGGCTAGGTATTGGGAAACACTTTTTTTTTTTTTTTTTTTTTTTTTTTTTTTTTTTTTTTTTTTTTTTTAACTGGGAAGATGGTCAGACACACAGAACAGCCTTGCTAGAGTGTCCCCAGGCTGTCAGTGCTCAAGATGTATTTTGACAATTCCCTTAATAATATGCTTTTACTTTTGATCATCCCTGGAATGGACAGGAAATTGGACTAAGATGATCACAGTAGGTCTCTCCCAACTGGAACTGTTCAGGTTTGTTCTGGTCTATTTTAGTCTACCCTAGCCTAGTCTAGTCTACAGATCCTATATTTTATGGTCTGTGTTTCAGACCTTTTGGTCTAAAAATTTTGGTCTAAATGCTTTTAACTTCATTTTGTCTTTTCAATCAGTGCACAATGCAGACTTGTCTCCCACAATCTCTGGCCTCCTTGTGCCCATCACTCTAGACCACTGCTGTTGCCACCATATTTCTCATTTCTTCTGGATCCTAAGGGAAGGTTCAGTTTGGGGCAACTCACACCAGGATGTATGAGGCCAAGACTACTACACCGGACTCAGAATAGTTGCAAATGAAAAATGTGAATAATTTCTGAACCGGGATTGAGACATACTGCAGTAGATGTGAGACAGAAACAGTGAATGATGCTAGGGATGAAGACAGGTAATGGTGAAAGTAAGGAAGCTGATGAGTGCAAGGTGGCCTACATGCTGATGGAAGTGTACTGGGAGAGTGCTGAAAATTCTTTTCCATGGCAGGTCTCCTGGCTGTCATTTGTGAGTATGAGAGCAAGCAAAATTACATCTATTCATCAAAACAAGGACAGGACACTGTTGCCTTCCCCACGAGACTAGACGGCCGCTGAAGGTAAAGGAAGAGTCTTGACTCTCTGACTTCAGGTTGGGTACTTCTGCTTTTATTCTTATGTCCTGCTCAGCTTTGAGACCCTACCCGACGGAGAGCCGATGCCAGAGAGTGCTGGCCCCTCCCCTGCCGTGGCTTTTTCCCCCAGGGGGCAGGGCCCATAGGCAATACCCAGAGGCATTGCCCAATCCGTGTTCAGTAGGAGGAAACAGGATTAGGTTACGTCTCAGTGAGGGGGATGTGCACCGCTGGGCAGGGACAGATAAAAAAGAACATTACAAATAAAAACCCAATTAATGCATTACAACAGGACACAGAATAAATTTTTTTATATATATATATATATATACACACATACACACACACACACACACACACATCTTTTGTATCTTTTGTGGGCCAGATTATGAAAGAAAGCACAGGTCTCTCAGATTAGCTTTTTGATGCAAAGGTCTCTTGTTAAATTTCTAGTCATAATGAACTAGATATGTATAAAAGAAGTGTTCTTTTAATGCTTTTTGGTTTAATTACTCTTCTCTATGCTTCTTTGAATGTGTTAGAAAATACAAAATTTTGTTTAATTTCTGCCAGGACACCTTTATAATCAGCTCCTTATTACAGCTGTGGCTGAAGTGACACATTTACAGGAAATTCTTTTTTTCTGCTGTTAAGAGTTCTAGAACAAAGAGACCTTTTAGAATGTTTTGTATGTTTGTGTGGGCAGGGGATGCTGTTGTTGGCTTTTTAATTTAAGTGTTCAATAAAATATTTTCATGTATAATGTTTCAAAATCATAGATAAACAAGATAGTTCACTACATTATATTGGGGGATTGGTTTGTTGGTTTTTCGGGGTTTTTTTAATAAATCTTGTTTTGTCATCCTTGCCTGTATCAGCAATAGTGCAGCCTGCAGGACCAGTGCAGGGATTGTCCCTCTGTACTCAGCACTGGTGACTGAGGCTGTACCTTGAGTGCTGGGCCCCTCACTACAAGAAGGACATTGAGGGGCTGGAGCATGACCAGAGAAGGGCAATGGAGCTGGTGAAGGGGAGCACAAGCCTTGTGAGGAGCAGCTGAGAGAGCTGGGGCAGTTGAACCTGGAGAAGGGTGGGCTCAGAGGACCTTATAACTCACTACATCTAGCTGAAATAAGGTTAGATGAGTAACAAAGTGCAGGTCAATCTCTTCTCCCAGATGGCAGGACCGGGACAAGAGGAAATGGCCGCAGCTTGTGTCGGTGGAGGTTTGGGTTGGATATTAGGTATTATTTCTTTACTGAAAGGGTGGTGAACCAGTGCAACAGGCTGTCCAGGGAAATGGCTGAATCGCCATCCCGGGAAGTATTTAAAATACATGTAGATGTGGCACTTAGGGACATGGTTTTGTCATGGACTTGACAGTGCTGGGTTAATTAATGGTTGAACTCCATGATCTTAAAGGTTTTTTCATCTAAAATTATTCTATGATTCTATAACATCTATAAACTTGCCCCCATAGTAAAATATTGTTTATGGGCATGTCTCTGTACATAGACAGATGACAGTAGAGAAATGCAAATATTACTACTTATAGCCAGAGCATTAAATTCCACTCTGTAGTGATATTTCAAAGTAAAGACCATTAATTTGGGTATGAATTTTGTCCAAAATCATGACAAAGCAAATTTATGACAAATTAGGGATGAGATGTTTTAATAATACAAGTGAAAATTCTATTCCTCTTAAAGCGTTTGGCAATATGCTGTTGTTATGTTAATCATTTTAATAAGGCAAAGAATAACATTAGAAACTATGAAGATTAGAAATGGCAAGAAATAATTTGCTATTTCTCAACATTAAAAGCTTACCATTAAGGCTGTTTCCTTTGTGAGTGTGTAACTGTGAGAGTCTCAGTCTGCAGGGGTTTCCCATTCCACAAGTTGGTCATGACAATATGTTCATGGGGTTCAGTAAGACCAAGCCCACAGAGTTTTTATTACAAACTACTTTTAAGGTATACACTTGTGATTAGTAAAGCAAGCATATATATATAAACAATTTATAGCTATATATTTGCAAACTGCTATGAATTGCCACTGGTCAAGAACAAGCTGTTTAATTATTTATATGCATGCCTATATAAATATTTTTCCTTCAAATTATTACCAATACAGTCCACTTAGCTGTTCCCAGGAATGGGGACAAAACAAGTGTGTAGTTAAGTTCACACAGGGGTACTTCTTGGAGAGAAAAGCTCATTTTGGGAAGACAATGACTTACTTTTATATCTTTAATATGTATACATAAGTGGGCATAGGACACCAGTCCTTTTTGCTGAATTCTGCTTTCTTAGGAGGTCAGTTTGTAGGTTATAACCGTTTCTTTGTTCTGCAGGTTATGGCAGTTTCTTTTTTTGTACTTATCAAGCTGCAGAGCCCCAGCTGTACCTACTGAGGCCAAACCAAGCTCCCACTTGTGCTTGTCAAGGTTGTTCCAGATTCTCAGGCTAGCAGTTCCTAACTGGCAGAGATTTGGTCTGACAGTATTTTAGTAGATGTCTTCTGTCAGTAATTTTCTCTGTTATAACCAGGTCATCTTTATGGCTGCTCTGACAAAGTATATCTTTTCACTGATGTTAAGTTGGTAACACACAATGAGGAAAAAACTGGAAACTGAATATATGCTGCTTTGTTTATATAATGATTTCATTCCCCTATCATCTTATCACATCCTTGATGCTGAACTTTTCCTTGTTGCAATACCTGAACCTTTAGAGGGCTCATACTGAAGAAAGTAAAACAAAAATTTACCTTTGTAAACTTACCAACAGGCAAACCATTCACACTCCAGCACAGGTGCCTTTAAAACAATAAATATAGCTTTCAACTCCATCTGACATTCAGTATTTATGGAGAAACTGGTCTGAAAAGTTAGTTTGTGGTAAATTCAAAATACTGTAGCACACAAAAATTTTTCAGGGTTGTATCACTCCAAAGTGTTAGCAGCTCCTACTGAGAGTCAGTACCAGTCTAAATCTTCCCAGCCCTTGTTTTATTATACATGTTTCTTTTAATACAAATCTGAGAGCCAGACCAGTGGGTCTGGCTCTGCAGAAACGCACAAAACTAAAATGCATGCCTATAGTCAAAAGCTTGCATCATCTAAAGCCCCCTAAAACAGACACAAAGGGTTCAGAAAGCTTCATAACATTCAGGCAAAGTTACTGTGATAATAACTCTTGTATACCGTGTTACTTTAATATCCAAATGTTGGAGCTGGGATGTTAATTTCTTAAAAAATAATTCTGTAGTTTCTTTGTGTCCTTTAAAGACTAACTACTTTTCAACAGAGAAGACCACATTAAGTTTATTTCCACTCTAGCAGAAATGTTCGGATTTTCTTAACGTGACATTTACTTCATATAAGGAAAAGGAAACAGTGATTGAAGTAAAATAAAGGAACAGATATAAAAGCATGATAATAAGAATGTGTGAGACTGAAAAATAGAAAGTGAAAAGAGAAAATCCTTTATCTTACACATTTTATGAAAATGAAACTTTAGTTTAAACAAGTTCAAAACAAAGAAAAAACTGTAAGAAACAAAACTTTATCTAGCTGTAAAAAGAAGGGAAAATTAAAAGAAAAAATTATCTGGCTAAATTTAAACTGGAATAAAAACCTAACTGTGTTTTTTATTTTCCAATTTGCAACATCTTTCCTTTAGCAAAGTAGCTTCAAATTAATTGAATAGTTTATATGCTACTAACAATAATGTCCTGTGGTTACACAGCCAAATATACCCTTGAAATAATGGAGAAATTTAATATTAGAGCCATAGCCATAACAAATTTCAGCAGATGGAGAATCCTATTTTTAATCATCAAAGCAATAAACAAGGAAAAATGAAATCAATGTTGAGCACTTATCCTGTAGAAATTTATGTACATTTTACACTTGCTGTGATGCACCCAAATAACACCATCCAAGACTATAACTTAATTTCTTTGGTAAATTGTAGATTAGTAAATGCAAAAAGATTCACAAGTCATTAATTGTTTAACTTGTAGGATCTAACATTACAAACAACACAGCGTTGATGAAGAGAAGACACAAAATCCACACCAGCTATGCCAAAAAGTAAAGTCTGGACATAATAGGCATAACAGCATATTCCATTTTGGATGAAAACACACAGAAAATTCCATAGAAGTTGCATAGAAGCATTAAAATGTGACAAATCCTTGTCAAAATGGTAGCAGAACTCTTTAAAGTTCACAAAAGCAAAGCAGACTATCACAGTGGAGCAAAACATATCATGGCCCAGGGCTAAATGACAACTTTACTGACAGCTGGATGTTATAGAGGAAAAAGTCTTTTCGAGGATGTGAAGGCCCACTTGCTTAATGGAATTTAATAACCAGCTCCTACTGTGAACTGGCTAGAAACTAGAAATTCTTCTTGACTGGAAATTCTGATAACTTTTTTTTTAAATCTGTCCTGAAATGAAAACAAAAATCTTTTCTTTCCCTTTCCTCTATGGTATGAGTATTTTAATTTGTCTTTAGAAGGAAAAAGAAATGAAAAAAAACAAACTTTATTCAAGTTTTCTTTTTTAGTTACTTTAAAACCATAGTAGACTACAACAATAAGAGCTTAGGAGTAAGGGGTTTTTCAAAAATTAGAAGGAAAAGAAGGTTTTGTGGACTCTGGGTCTCTGCACTTTACTGCAGAATTGGTTAAGCCCAGGAGTCCTTCTTCAGGAAGCACAGCAGTTAAGGATTTGAGAACAACGATCTGATTGAATAGTGCTTTCTGGAGTGAAGAAAAGGGAAATATTTTGATTTATTTATTTCAGTGGATAGAAAATGAAATTTCCAATAACAAGTAAGTTTTGACCATGATTTCTGTTCATGATTTATTTCAAAAGCTTAGTTTCAGCTCCTTCTTTGAGGATTTAGGATGATGACAGTGCTCCTTTCCTAAGAAACCACATTTCTCATTGGATGAGAACTCTGACACGCTGTATAAAAGACAGAATAAAGGTTAATATAACCTTTATTCTGTCTTTTATACAGCGTGTCAGAGTTTAAAAATATTTTTCTCACTGCAGTCAAGGTAGATAGTAGTGCTATGAAAATATATATCTTAAAATTTCCAATCCAAATTTAAAATACATAGCCACCAGAATCTTTGCTCAGATCCATTAGGAATAAATGTGAATATAAGTTCTAGTTGCTGAGTGCATTGGAATAGCATTTAGAGGATTTCAGAATTATATTATGCTTTCAATTACCAAGAGATTAAGGAAATTTTATATTCCTTAACTCACCTTGGTATTCAGCAGTTATAAAATATTGAATCTCTTGTATCTTCAAATATTTATTTTTTTCAATGTAAAGCCTAAACTGTCAGGTGATCTCTATAGAAAACTCCTGCTCAGAGTCACATTTGAGCTCAGACCAAGTTGCTCAGGGCTTTTCCAGCTGGGTCTTGAAAGTTTACAGGGAAAGAGGCTGTCCAGCCTCTGCTCTGGGCTGCCTGTCCCTCTCCCTGGCTCCCCTAATGGTGATTCTCTCTGCCTCCACCCCACTATGTCAAGTCAGAATGTCCCATTTCAATTTATGATCCCTATTTCTCATCCCTCTTTCATATGAAGAGCTTGATTCTGTTTTCTCAAAAAAGTACTCTTAGTTTTTGGAAAAGTTTATATTGCTCCCAGATTCTCTTCTCTGGTTTTCGAGTGTCCTCATGTTCAGTAACTCTCCTACAAGATGTTTGACATCAACTTCCCAATAGAAAAGAGGCTTTTTTAACTCCATCAGCATGAAATTGAAATATCTGCTTTTCATAAATCTTACAAATATTATATTTTTCCTGTAAAATATCAGAAATTAGGGAAATCAGACAAGTACATCTCTAAGCTGGTTTTCATGCCTAAGCTTGTAAAATATGATGTGCCAAAGAAGGATGGAGAAATATCTGTGTGTTCATTGACATAATCATTGCTTTTTTCTGAGTAGAAAATTAGATTATTTTTAGCATGAAAATATATTTGTTTATTTTTCACTTATACTTCTGCAACTTCCTTCCATAAGACACAGAGCCCAGGGATGAAAACCTGGTCTTTTATGTGCTAGTAGGAGTTCTGCTATTGACAAAGGGGAATAGAGGAAAGTTCACCTCTTTTGACAAAAGGGAATATCACATTTGACTCCACACTTTTTTTTTTTTCTTTAGTCTCTTCTTGCCTATTAAAGTGTTGCTGGTTTTGGTTTGGTGTTTTTTTTTTTTTTTTTTTTCTATCCTACTTGAAATTTCTGCAGGAAAGTCTACAACTTAAAACATCTAATTTAAAAAAATACTGTATAGATAAGTGTTATAGGTATTGTCCATTTTTCCAGGTAACTTTTCATCATTTGCTTGAGCTGCCCTATTTTTTTCCAGACAGGGAGCTACCAGGAATTAAATTCTGTATGTTGGAAATAGCTGCAAAGGTTAATGTGCCAATGTTTATTGATTTTACAGGCAGGAATTCTGGGGAATGGTTCTGCTGGATAACAAAAGAGGCACTGGTTTCAAAACAGGACAGGTCTTTATGCATGTTTTTCATTATTTTAATTTTCAGACATATTAAAATATGCAGCTGTGGGGCAAGAACGCTTAGATGTGTATTTTAAGGGAAGTAGGACAGATGTGAAAACATGATGCTTATCTAATGCAGTATGTTGACATTATCAAGGAATTATCTTTCCAGATAATCAAAATGCTACTTTTTAATAAAGCTGAATGTTTATGTAGAATAATTTATATTTCCTAGGTGTCAGCCATAATACATAGACAACACTGAAACTTTCTTGACAGTTGAAGTGCACTCATTCCTCTTCTCATTATTGCCTTCCTAGTTAATCTGGCTTGTTTATAGTCCATTCAAGTAATTTATAAAGATAACAAATTGCAAAAGTCATTAGGAAGCCTACAGACATCCCACATCGTAGAACTTCAAATAGCTGTGGTCTTTCTCCTGTCAATTAAACTGTTATATATTCCCTATTTCTTTTTCAATTCTTGATTTTATTTAGCCACACACTTATTGATGAGTCAGTGTGGAGATCTTTGTCAATCACTCTGTTATTCCATCATTGCTGATGTTCTGCTCTTCAAATAAGCATTTCAGGGGGAAAAAATAAATCAGAAAAAAAAAAAAAAAAAAAAAAAGACAATAAATGGGTAAATCTTAAAATGAAATTAAGAAAAGCCCAGTCTGTGACAGAAGTACATTTTATATGTGAGAGATAATTTCAGTAGATGACCTAAAACAAAATGAGACAGACTTAATACAATGAACACTTAACATATAAATCATTCCAGATCAAGGCTTATAAATGCCTCTGGGAACTGTGTGTGATATCCTTCTGCTTCTCATTAAGGTGCCCCTTTTTAAACTGCCCACTATCAATATTCCTTGTGAATTGACAGCCAGCAAGTATGGGCTAAGTTTGAGCAGGCTCCTTAAAGATGAGTTTCAATACCTTGCAACACCTTGGCAAGTTGCAATACCTGGTAAGTTGGCCATCCACAAATGGCTTTGCTGTCTCAGGACTAAGCTGATAACAGGCCAGAGCAAAGCAATTGTGAGTAACCGCTGCTCTGCTAATTAAAAGTCACGCTGGAATTTAATGCTTTATTCAGACTGTAAATAAGTAAAGAGACATGCAAAAAAGCTACCAATAGCTCTTGTGGTGACACTTGTACAGATGGTTTGAGCACCGAGGATGGCATATTTATACATATTTATGTGCATATTATCCTGATGTGAAGAATAAAATTTTTTCTGCCTGTGAGATATTATCTTGCCAGAGGCAAAGAAGGAAACAAGAGGACGCTGCTAGAGGAACAGCTGAACTGTGACCTCTCTGTGGAATCTCCCAGTAAATGATTCAACACAGCAACCAGCTTATACCCCAATGAAGAAGTTACTGGCCTAGTGCGCAGCTGTTCTTTAACACGTTGGTTTGGAAAATGTGAAAAAGGAGCATGAAATTTCAGCTTAACTGTTCAAGATAAACCTCTGGCAGACAGAGAAAGCGAAGCTGCAGCTGCACCTGTTATATTTCCTTTCTTGGTCCATGCATGGAACTAATCTGGATCTGCTGGGGCTGCACACCAATATTGTGAAGGATACACTTTACTGTATTAATTACCTAGATACCGTGTTTCACCTGGCTAGGACCAGCAAACAGTTTGGGATATTTTTAATTCCTCATTCCAAGTAATCTGGCACCTATTGGATTAACAGAAGCAAACGATTCTGGTACCAAGGCTCCTGCAGGAACTAGGGCAGGAAGTGAGAGATACCATCATCATCCCACCAGCACAGCACATATACAGCAGACAGCTACTCTGCATTTAAAGAACAAGTTTTGGCCTAATAAGTAAATGATATACAAAAATGGGAAGGAGTGTGACCTGACAAGTCACGCTGAGGAAACTCATGGAAATCAAGTTGCCTCTGAAATGCTGAGAAAGCTGTCCCACATGATGGCCACAGCCTCAAAAAAACCTACTTCTATGTCCAATTCCACTAAATTTCTGCACTTCTGGTTGATATGTGACAAGGGCATTAGTCTGCAAACTGATAGGTTACATCCTGAGGACATGGCACTACAGGTGATACCAGTGGAATTTCAATCAGGAAAGTAACACGTGTTGATCTTTCTCCTTCTCAAGTTTCAACATTACACAGTAGATGTGTATTATATTGTTAAATATTCAGCAACTGTGTTTTTTACAGCGGGGGCTAGAACCAAGAATGATGCTGTGCTGGTCTGTTTCAGAAGGAATTCTGAAAAACACAAACATTTATATAAGCAGGAGAAACTTAAGGTGAGATCAGCAAAAAGCAGCTCATCCATAGGTAAAATATACCCTCCCATAGAAAGTGTCTCTTTTCTATGGGGTACCACAACATTTGTGTAGTACTCCTGTTCCTAATGATGATTCTCCTTACTAATTTCCTCCCATCTGGTTACAGACGAACACAGGACACTGCTCACCAAACTGTTTCATTTCCAGCCTACATCAGAGCTCCTCCACCCTCATTTTCTCTATCCAAAGTAAACATTTAAAAATTTCTTGAAAATACCTGGAGCAGAAGGAAGGGAATTTCCAATCAGAACTTAAGTTACAAACCTGGCTTTTTTACCAACTACTCTAATTATTAATAAGGAAAAATATAAAGGAACAGAAGATGGAATTTCTGAAGACAAGGATTTCTGAAGACATTGAAAGGGGTTAACGAGTGTTTCTTATCCAATTATCACAGGGTTTTCTTTACTGCCCAGACAACTGGGCAGAGGAGAGTCACACAGAAGGTCAGACAAAATCTTATTTTGAAAAAAAGTATTACATTGTCATGTTAGTGATCTGTCTTTCTCAATAGTTTCCTCAGACTGGTAAGTCTGAGCCAGGGCTTTTCCAAGTGTAGCATTTTTGTACAGAAGCATTAAGTCATAATATGCCATGCTACCTTTGTCTACATGTATATGTGTAGCTGAGTCCTTTGGAAATGAACGTTCAGGTTCACAAATCACAGCCTTAGAAAATCTTTTATAATTTGTAGAAAACTAGTCATGCAAAGGACTGCCTGCTAAAAGAGATCCAGGTTTAGCTAAGGCCTTATAATGGCCTCTTTATGTGGTCAGGATGGACTGCTATAGTCTGTTTTTAGAATAGTGAGTGCTGAGAAAAATATGATGTTGACAAGGATCTCCTCAAGTGTGTGCACAATTTGTATGTGCTTATGCAAAATAAATACTAAACCAGTAGATAAGGACTTTATACTGCATGTTGTAGCTTTTTCTATCACACCTTAATGGGCAGTCTTCAGTATTTGGACCTCATTTACATACATTTCAAATTCTTGTTTCAAAATTATTGCTGGCAACCATCCCCAGCCAGCAAGCTTGCTGGCTTATAAATCTAGTCTTGGAGTATTAGTCACAGCAACCAGCCAAAACATCAGTTTTCAGTTTGTAAGTAGTTGTTTAATGCAACTAATGGCATTTGAGCTCATTTTCAGCATATTTTGTTTTGGTTTTCAAAAGATACATTTGCTAGTCACTAGACAATAACAATTGTTTAACAGCATAATTAATTAGGCTTTGATTTGCAAGACATATGACTTGAAGTCATATGATTTCTAGGATTCCAGTAATTATTTTTAATTCAGGCTATAAACTTCCATGCCATATTGACCGGCAAGACTGGGAAGGAATCCAAAGACACAGTTTAACATCTCACGGCTTAAAAAAAATCTTATTTTCCAAACTCTGTCCAACTCCTGTTTTAGTAGACAATTTGCTGTGCAGATATTTCAGTATTAAAACTGCGAAGTCTAGTCAGCACAAGATTAAAGTGAAACGGAAATTAGTGTCTAGACCAGCTCTTTTACAGACCAGCTGCTCTGCAGACACAGTATGAGTAGGCTTAAAAGGCTCCATCTTCAATGCAACAGCATGAGGGATTCAGCAAAGAACAGCACTGTAACCAGTAGGTTAGGGAAGGCTACTTTGAGTTGATGGGATTCAACAGATATCAAGAAACCCAAGACTTTTTGCATTTCATGCAGGCCTTGAAGGGTGTGTCAGAGAATCTTTCTCAGTCAAAGAGATCTCCCTTAGATATATTGCTCACATCTGTTTTATCAATGCTTATTGCTCTTAATCTTTGTATTGCGCCTCAGCTTCGGTTTCCCCCAATTAAATTTAAAGAAACCCAAAACCCCAACTTTTTTTTTTCCCCCCAGTATTATTATTTACCTGAAAAGTACTTATTTTTAGGGAAATCTTAAAAACCCAGGACTGTACTCCTATTTAAAGGTGGCAGCCCCTCAAGTGTTCTTTCACAATGTACAGGTAACAAATTTTTCCCTCAATCCATTCAAAGACAACATTCAGAGAGACTATTTCTCCTGTACAAGAGAAACCTGTTGTATTGAGAGTAAGAATTTTACATCAGCCAATAGGATTGATTTTAAATAACCCAAAGGAAACAGCTATTCTAGATCTGGAGCAGAGTAAGTCAACTTACCCTATGAGGTTTTCAGCACTCAAAGAATTTAAATTCCTTGTACAGGAAAAAAGCATACTTTATGATACATGTTAGTACAAAATTGCTGGCTTGAAACATTTTGGGTGCCCATGTAGGGGAAGGGTCAGGTCAGGCCTTGCCCTGGTGAGGCAATACCCTGCCATGCACACCCCACCCCTGGGGCTCTGTCCCAGCCCTGCAGTGGCCACCAATCCCAAACAGTGAGGCAATGCTCCACACCGCCTCTGGAGCTCCAGCCCAGCTCCTGAGTGGCCAAATGACCAGAAGTCCCACTGAAACGTTAATTTTGAGGAACTAAGGATTTTTAGGAAAGTTAAGATAATAAGTTGCTGAATTAGCTGAAGCAGATAGGTAAGCTTTGTTCGCAGTTAACAGAAGCTGGATCTTAGATAAGCTACCTCGGATCTTGTAACTCATTTCTTGTCAGGTTTATGTTTATGTAGTTGTGCTTGTAATGAAAAACAAAATGTGGTAAATAGGACATAGGATAGCTGCAGATTTCCTGCTTAAAGGACTGATTGAACACAGGAAACTCTAAGTTCTACCAAGGAATCATTTGTCACGAATGCATTGAAAAGGTAGAAAGGTCAGGACGAGGAAGACTCACCTTACTTCCTCATTTTGGGTGACCCCTCCCCAAAATAGACCCCCGACTCATTTTAAGAAACAAAGTACGCATGCTTAATAGCCTTTTTGCCAATTAGCATACCAAGCGAGGAATGGGAGGTGACAGGGTTATGAATATGTATTTGTATTTTGGGTATTCAACACTTTTGTAAATAAAAGGCTTTGTAATTACCTGTGAATTTCACAGTGCAAATTAGGGAAATACCCGGCCGTGCTGCCCGGCCGTAATAAACATACACTTTCTAACTTTAAACTGTTAGAGAGTTTTTGTCCGTCACAGTTGGGTATCGATACTAGATCAATACCCATATTTCTTTAATAAGTCACCACCTGGGGGAAGGGCCCAGGAAGGCCAAGGGGTATTTAAAGCAAGACCCAAAGCAAGCACATGACTTGATCCTCCTTTTGGAAATTCTGTCATCTAAATGCTGCTGGAACCAGGAATGGTAATTATGTTTGTTCTTTTGTATGTCTTTTCTGTTTTTCTTCTTTTAATTCCCTTGAAATTTTCGAGTAACTTAAAATCGACCAGCCTTAGAGTTTGCTAAATTGAATGGATTAAGATAATGCTTTGGGAAGTGTTTTATGTTGAGTGATTGCTGTTCTAAACCTTTTGCCAAAGTGCTTTGATTTTCTAAAGTTGCCAGTAAAGTTCTTCTGTTGATTTGACCTCTTGAGAGCATCTTGTTGGTGTTTCTCCCATACATCTGATTCACAGTACGTGAACAACTGTAAGCCCTTTTAAAAGTCTCATTGAGGAAGTGTTTTGGGGCCTTACAAATGATGATGATAAGGTACTCAAATCTCCCTGTGATTTTGCAAGTTAAAGAACAGAACTGATACAAGTTCTTCCTGATGATCAAAAGCTCCTCTTCAGTGTAACAGCAAGCAGTTTTCTGCATCACATAAGCTGCAGTTTAAGACATTAAACACTCCAAAATCTTCCTTCTCTCTATAATATAAATCTAAAAAAAATCTCTGTTACATAGACGTTGAACATGGTATTTTTCATTGTATGATTTTGTCTTGTTTCTTTCTATTCCAGGCAGCTCAGCTGTGTTTAGCTTACCCTCTTTAATTTTTGCAAATATGGCAAAAGGCTCCATGGCTGTTAAAAAAAATTAAAATGCTCTCATTTTTTTTCCCAGTTTTAGATAATTGTGTATAACTTTCTCTCTTTGCTGAGAGGAATTGAACAAAAGTGCTAGAATTTATGCATAAAAGTTTTCAAAATGCATTTTGTGCTAAAATACTTTATGTTAATAAGAATTGTAAAATTATTACTGCACATCACTTTCATTGCATAGCTTATTTTAAATGGGGCAGAATATTTTAATAGCCCAAGCAAAGACATGTTTTATAACTTACAACTGGAGATGTATCTGTAATTTATTCCATAAAATATGCATGAATGATTTTCAGCTCCATTTAACTAATGTGTTTTGAAAAGTCTTTGCAACAGTAAATGCAACAAATCTCAGGCAAGACAAGCAGTAATGTGTAAGTGTGGTTAAGAGTAACTTTTCATTTTGCAGTTCAAATTTTGGACCAGACATTTCCTTACATAGATAAGCTTCAGAATTATTCTGGAGTGTGACAGAGTGACCACCAGGTCTAAAATTGCAAACTGTGTCCGGAAATAAAAATGCATAAACATTATAAACTACTCACACTGTGTTTGTTAAAGCAAAAAGCAAAAAGAAGGGTGTGCATCCTTATATTGACTTGGGAGACCCTCTGGGAATTATGAGGTACTCCACAAATTGAACAAAAGACAATCTTGTCCTGAGACAAGAGCTACTAAATACAGAGTGAAGGATAACTGAGAAGAATCAGAGATTATTTGGTGCTGCCCAGTGCAGATGAGCATGATCTAAGAACTGATGAAGTCTCAGAATGACCAAGACACCTGGGTTTGCAAGAGCACATTTTACTCTGCCCATCTCCCATGCATTTCCTAGGCAAAGTGTGTCCCACCCTTCCACTGCTGTTACCTCGACTCGGGTCAGCAGGGCTGGGGTCTGTAAGGCTTGTTCCTGATGTTTTCAGATGTTTTCTGGTGTCAGTGCAAACAACCTGGGTTCCTAAAACTGAACAAAGAACAACAAAGGCAACTTTGCAAATAGCTGATGTGATATATCAAAAGGGACTTTAGATATGTTGTTAATAATTACCTGAAGCTTCAAAACTGCAACAAAATTCCTGCACCCAGAGTCATCCCACTTATCTTATGTTTATAACTTAAAGGAACCAGCTCAGGAAATGAGCATCCCAGTTGTTTCTTATGATAAATATCCAGAGCTAAGCACCTTTATGGAGCAATTCAGCACCTAAAATAAGTGATTTTTGCAATGGATTATGGAAAAAAATGAAACCGTTAGAGACAAAGGGAACAGAACTGCAGTTCTGCTTCACCTGCAGTGAATTCGTAGATGACTTACATAGAAATATGCCCTCTTTCACATATTTCAAAGCCTGTAATTTGTGATTTTTTTTTTTCCACTTATGTCTACTCAGAAGTTTAGTTTCAAGAGGCAGAGTGAATGGGTTTTTTTTGTTTGGATCCAGTAGGTTTTGTTATTAGGACATAATTCTAGGGCTTGATGAAGCATCTGATCCTGGAAATCATTTCCTGGTGCTTTATGTTCCTCAGAGAAGCTATGGATGTACATTCGGCATAAGGAGACAGTGAGATAGACTGAAAACTGGCTGAATGGGCTGGTCCAGAGGGTGGTGATCAGCAGAACAAAATCTAGTTGGAATGCAGTCAGTAGTCATACATTCCAGGGATCTATACTGGGTCCACTTCTATTTCACATGATGGGGCAGAGTGTGCCCTCAGCAGATTTGCAGACAACATCAAACTAGGAGGAGAAGCTGATATGCTGGATCATCCTGACATCCAGAGGGACCTCAGCAGGCTGGAGAAGTGGGCTGACAGGAACCCCCTGAAGTTCGACACAGTGAAGTGCAAAGTCCTTTGCCTGGGGAAGAACAACACTGAGCACTAGTGTATGCTGTGGGCCACTCAGCTGGAAACCTGCCTCACAAAATTTGTACATCTGCAAATATTGTGAATATATGTGGTTTTTTTCAATGTGTGAAAAGCTGCCTTGATATCGTCAGTTTTCAGATGTTGTAGGAAAAAAATGGAAAAACAATATGAGAAGTATAATGTTATACTTTGCATGATTGGTAGTTTTGAAATGGAAATATAGTTATACAGTCATCTTCCCTTTAAAGACTTGAACATTGCTATTCATAGCAAGGTGGGACTGAAAATATAGCAGAGACCTAGATAGTAGAAGAAATATAACCCATGTATTGGCAAATGCATTGTTTATTACATGCTAAATTGCCCCGTTAACATATCTTTTTTTGACCTTGAAATATCACACTGAAGACAAAAGAGTAGTTCTGCCTCAGTGCCTTTTTTTTTTTTTTCATTTTAGGTAGAAAATGACAAGATGTCTGGGATATCTGGCCATTATAAGTGTATCTGTTGCTGTTATCAAGACCATACATCAGGCATAATATTCAGATAAGTAAAGTGTGAAATAAACGTCAACTAAACAATATTGGAGCAAATATAGACTAGACATTGATCTAACATTCAATTTCCTAGAATAAGAAAAATATTTGAGGATTAAAGGATTATAAATTAGGTGTGCAAGTTATGTGTCATCTCTGCATATAATGGAGGTTTTAAGATCAAAAAGCAAATGAAAAGTCACCACTGCCTGGAATGTAAACTTTATGTTTACTTTCTTGTGTCAGTGGCACATCAGACTAGTATGTAGCATAAGGTCTGTTTGTTTCTCAAAAAAACCCACCAAAACACACTCACACAAAAAACCCAAAACTCAAGAAACAAAACAAAAGCAAAAAGTAAAACCCCCAAAAACTCCCTAACACAACTATTTAGCTATCCATTCCAGCATAAATAAATAAGGTGACTAAGAATTAAGTCAACAATGTTAACTACTCTGTTAATATAGGAATAAATGGAATAAAAGTATGGAAATATTTTTAAGTAACAATTCATTTTACTAGCATGGATGGTGGGTGTTGATGGTTGATGATTTCTTTTTTCGCTTCACGCAGGAGGTCAAACCCAAGAGGAGTAGCAGAGTTTTGAGGAGCATTTGGCTGATTTCCCTGTATTCCTCCCCTCTAAATGCAAAATTAAAATTAGGAAGTTAGATATACTATATCACAACAACTGGAATGGAGCCAAGGCAAATGTTCTAGGCATATTGCCTGCATACATTCGTATTTCAAGGAGGGAGTGTCAGTTTCACTTAGTATTTAGTCAGATGCTTATATTAACAATTTACTCAGCCCAGAGTCCTATGTAGCAGACACAGAAATAGTATCCTTTTCTCCATGCTGTTAAAAATATCATCAAAACCTTCTGTTTTAACTCAAAATTTGAAAAGTCAAAAGAAATTGCTCAAAATTTTGCATCATTAGTGTTAGAAGTTGTAACTTCAACCCAACTCCAAATTCATTGTTTTAAAGATCTTATGTGGATGTGTATATTTATGTACCTGTGGATGGCAGAATGTGTATGTGCATGTACATATACCTGCATATAAAATAACAGGTACATATGATACAATACAGAACAGTTTAAAAACTGGTGACATTGTGCTACTTATTTGACAGCCTGAAATAACGTCTGGTTTATAAACATTTCTTTGATACCAGAGGATAGCCAGTATTTTTTTCTGGACCAAAAATACAGGACAATACCAGTAGCAAGATGTTTAATTTCAATATTAATTATATTCCCCCTCTCCCCAAAAAAGTTGTTGGGTTGGGGTTTTTTTGTTTTGGTTTGGTTTGGGTTTTTTGGTTGCTGTTTTGGTTATTCTTTTCTTTAGCAAAGGAAAATATTTGAATGTAGCAATAGGAATAAATTTGCAAATGCTATTTCAGAAGTTTTGCACAGTGAGGGTGAAAAACATTAAAGATTATTTATCTTTATCATTAATTATCCTCAGAATAAGATATGGATTTATAGAGAATATAAACATCAGTAAGTATGGCTGTTGGATATGTCTTAAATTACTTTTTTTTTTGCTATCTTATGTATTACTCTAATATATGAGAGCTGTGATTATTTTCTGATGTGAAATTGGTATACTATTATTTTCATTTAAATTAATTATTGGATTTTGCTAAAGACCTTGAGAATTTTTATTTCTAACTTGAATAAGGTAATCTCTTTTTCTTTTACTTTTCTACCTAAGATACATCTGATCTACAGAACTATTACAAGTAGTACCCTCTCTTCGTATCCTGTTTATATAAACTGGAATTGACAGGTTCTTTAACTGAATATTAGGAATATTTTGTCATAGTAAATCAATTATATAAAACCTTAGTTCATTAATTTTTTTTCCAAATAAAGTAAAATTGCCATAACCACTCTCCATTGACAAAGCTAAAAATCATGTTTGCTAATTTCATTAATTAAACTTCAGGTTTTGGAATGAAGACCCACTTTTAGAGGTATGAATTTCTTTTACTAATAATGAACACTTCCACAGCTTGTTTCATCTACAGTTTCATCTACAGCCCATCCGCAAGGCAGGGCCATGCAAGCAGTGCACCTCAAGCTCACACCCTTACCCTTTCACCACTAAAGCATTCTACCTCCCAAAAACTAACTTTTAGAGGATGAAATATATACTGGTATATAAGAAGATTGCTTTTATTGATTTCTTTTTACTATATAATTTTGCTTTAAGGAAAAAAAAAAAAAAAAAAAAAAAAAAAAAAAAAAAAAAAAAAGAGGAAATGCCCAGGCACGCTGAGGTAAGGAAGATCTCAGAAATAGTTCTGAATTTATCCAGTAAACTCAATGAAGTAACACTTATAATGCACTTTTATTAATTGCATAAAAACAGATGTAAATATTGTGTCAGAAGTGGGCTAAGCACAGACTAAACATAACACAAACTGTGTTTTTATGTGTGTTGATTTACGGAGTTTGGGATCAAGTAACATAGCTCAAACTAAATTATTCATGCTTTACCTTAATGTGTCTAAACCCTTGTACAAGGCAGATAATAGTATATTATTAAAATTATTCTTCATTTATGCCAGTTATCTCAATAGTACATTACTGGCAAATCTTTCAGATGAACTTAAAAAGATACTCTTGAAAGAAGAGATTTTAATATGCCTGAACAAATACATATTTGGCCCTAAGAGTGTATTTTCTTATTTATAACTTTCTTGATGCCTTGAAGAGATAAAAGTTGGCTCGAGTATATAACCATTGGGGATAGGAAATTTACTCACCCAGTCATTAAATCAACAAAATATTATCAGAAGATACTACTGACAGGGACAAAGTCCTTGCCAGTTTATTAAGCTTTTATTTAATTAAAACACTGTATGCATAAACAATGAAGCTTAAAGGTCTGTAAAGAAGGTAATTAATGTAAAGCACACAGTGGCTGCAGATGTGTTTCCTAAGATTTTGTCATGTCATTTAGAATACACAAAACCAGATCTCTCCACATTTTCCATGAACGTCTCTTATCCCTTCATCACAACACTCAGTTTCTTTATCTTCTACCATCAGCACCACTACAGCATCCTCAGAACTTCAGTGCAATACGTATCACCCATCCAGATTTATTCTTAGCCTCTTTTGATGTTCTCAGTTCTCTCCCTCTGCACATTTGAGGAGCATGGAAGATGGATAGGATAGATCTATGGACAGTCACATTGGCAGCATAGACCCATAAGCCATATTTCCTTAGTAAACCAGCTTGGATGGGGCTTCCCTCTCAATAGTTTATAGGCATCCACTACCACAGAACAGAGGCTAACAGCTGTACCTCAGAGTTCACTCAGATCCAGTTCCTCCACCAGCATCCTTAACATCCCCAGGCTCCCAGTTGAGGCACTCTTGAAAACTCAGGGTTCAAAGTTTGGTGTGTGCATCTGGCAGACCTGATGGTGCAACCCTTTTCTTGTCTATGTAGACCCACAAATATCTTTCAAATAAGCATGTCACAGTAAAATCTGGTGTCGACTGCAATACTCTTCTATTCAACATATTAACCAGGGAAAAGACTGAAGTAGAAAAAGGGATGAAATTTTATCACATGATTATGGCATGATTTTTTCCACTTTCTCTCCAATTTGTTACACAACTAAAAGCTTGAATAAGCAGGGACATTCTGAGAGCTGTGTGGGTGCTCTGTGCAGCTAATCAGTGTATGTCTAACAAATCTAGTTAAGGACAGTTTTAGCAGATCCACAATGTGTGAGCAGACGGTCTCTGCAACACCTACACAGTGGTCAACACATTCAGACAGCAAGTGCCTACCCAAGGGCCGTTGACTGGACTAATCAAGCATGCAAAATGTAGATGACCTGGACACAGACAGCTGTCATTTGTCCTATTTCTGTTTGAGGGCACTCAGAAATCCCCAAGAAAAGGGCTAATGCTGATAGGAGACTAGGAGGTGAGACATAAAAAGAAGTCAGCTACTGCCAAAAGCAGCAACATTAGCAGGTGTGTATTCCCTCATCTGCTTCTGAGGCAACTTGGGTAGGATCATTGTAAAGTTACAGATAGGACACTAAAATTACTGTACAATACAAAGTCCTGTGTCCAGTCATTGTCTCAAACTACCAGGGCTCTTGCTTTAGAGAAAAAAGTAGATAGATACTAGAATCATTGCTACCAATTCTGTTCTGTGCTAAAATTACTCCATGGCATCCAGCTAAAGATCTTTGTGCCTGTCTAAGGGAGGAATCTGGCCTATTATATTTTTCACAGGTATTTGTCTTATGATCTCCATGCTTATTATATCTCCTTTTCAGATTGATTTTATCATTTTATTTAGTGTTCACTCTTATACAGGTCTTAGTAGCAACCACCTGGCACAGTATGGCCATAAAATATGTCTCAGCATTTGCTTTGTTAGGTTAAGCATTAAGATGATTATGATGCTTCGTTATTTTTTTTTATCAGGAGCAGAACAAGTATGGCAAACTCCAAAACAATGGTATACATGGCTTAGGTATTTATGTGCATGTCAGTATGTTCTCCAAACAAGTGACATGTACTGAAATATATTAAAGCACATACAAAATAACATACTAAAATTATAATATCTATTTTTTAAAGCATGCAAATTGCATGCTTGTCTCAATAGTTTAGAAACAGATGGAGTGCTGTGTTTAGCACATTTCTTTAGAGTTTCTAAATCTGCCTGATGGGAATTCCATTACCTGCACCAGCTGCACAGGTGACCTCTTTGACTTCTACTTGCTAGGCTCTGAATATATAAGACAGTGCTGGCATGTTTTTAACATAAAGTATATGCAAATATGGACATATTTGACATGTTGCTGTAGTGCCTATTTAAAATGTATGCCATCTGGTTTAACCCTTGCACCCATAATCATAAAGTGTTTCAAACTCTCTGTGCCATAAAATGTTTCTATGCCTTTCTCTTGATTAATCTACTTTACTTTTTTGCATAATCAGAATCAATTAAAATTCCTTTTCACCTTTGAGTCTTTTTTGATTCTTTTCACTGGGAAATGATACTACTGTACTCCTAAGGGTGAATTTTTCAGGCACTGAATGTCTAATTCCCTCTCTAGTTGCAAATGCTCAGGAAGATATTGAAAGCCTTCCACATTAGGAATCCTATGTCACAAGAATAAGATACATTTCTTGTTTTTGTATAAATATAGCACACAAAATATTCCTTCTTCTGTTTCTGTAATTTATTTGAAAATGCTAAAGTGCACATATCCCTTTTGCAGTGTTTCAAAGATGTCCTAAGGCCCATATTGAAGAATTACCTGTAGTTGTGTTAGTCTGTAGTCATTTTCTAGCTGAGAGCAACCCCACACTTGAGACATTTGCCCTGTTACACAAAAGACAAAATGCCCCTTTCCTAGGAGTACAAATAACCTGAGATAATATAGTAGGCTTGATTTTAAGAAACCTTAAGTCAGGCAATTTCCTTTGATTTCAGGTGTTCACATGAGTACGGTTTTGAAGGAAGATATGTGGCCCCAGTGAAGTTATGGTTAATTGATGGAGTATAGGTTAATGTAGTATTCCACAGCAAATCATAGAATTATGGAATAGTTTGGGTTGGAAGAGACTTTAGAGATCACCAAGTTCCAGCCCTCAGGCACAAGCAGGGACACCTTGCATTAGACAAGGTTGCTCAAAATCCTATCCAACCTGTCATCCAGCACTTCCATGGATAGGACATCACATCTTCAGGCAATCTGTTCCCGTGACCAGCCCACAGAAAAAAAAACTGTCCTTCTACTTGAAGCTGGTCTGGGGAGTGGCTTCTGACAGTTTAGCAAGCTACAGAAATAGGGGGACAAAACCTCTTTACTTCCTTGGATTCTGCCTGTGGTCTTTTTTGATTTCCAGCAATTACTGTTGCTTTGTTCCAGATTTTGTCAACAAACAAAAGGAAAATACATCTTGTATGAAAGTCAGGAATTTGCTCAAAACTGCAACAGTCTAATACAAGAAAAAAAAAAATCAATTTAGATCTAATTATTACTTTTTTTTATGGGGAAAAGTCTCTGCTGTAATAATAGTAACAAGATTAATAAATAATAATAGTCTTCTCATACACTTGGTTTATACCCCATTTGCTAGTGTTACACACACCCTCTCCTCACTCATGCAGATCCTGCAGTCGGTGGTTTCAGCCCGGCAGCAGCGATGGGTAACATGATTAGTGTCAATCTCTGGAGTACTTCACCACTAGGAATATGATGTTCATATTGGTGATGTCTTCTTCCTCCAATAAGTGATAAACCTGAGAACATTTTGATATGTTTGCTAACATGTTTTTACTCTTTTTTCTCCCATGATCTGAAACTCCACATTACAAGCAAATTAACTATATGCAGTGCCTTCTACTTGTATAATGCACTATTTATCTGTTCTCTTTGTTATCCCTAAAACTGGGGATACCTCTAAAAGCAGTAAAGCAGTTCCAAATGTTCCTTCCTTTACTTGACCATTGGCTTTTTACAGCCCTGTGTCATAAACAGTCCCAGTGTTAGCCTGTGCCCATTTATCATCACATCTGCCCTCCTCTGCTCTGCATTCTGTAGTTCCATTTCTTGATGCTTTTGCTATATTACCAGGCTGGTATTTCTGTATACTACATATTTATGGTAGCCGTAAATGTATCATTCTACACAGAACAACTGCTTATTATTGCTATCTCAATAAAACTATGATTTAGTACCTTACAAGGTTAAAGGAAACTCAAATGAATTAGTGACAACCATCTAGTCAATAAAAAAATTAAAAAGTGTTAAAGCCAACCCAAGTGAAACAACAACAGCTCAGAGAGGGCAAGCCTGATGCACCTCATTTCTGGGCCTTGCAAACTCATTTCAAAGTCTGTAGCCAGATACAAAAAATGCCAAGGCTCTATTGCAGGTCTACAAAGTCACAAAAAGTGTGTATGTTTTGTAACTACACCATATATCATGAGAACCTCCCACAACTTACTTTCATTTTGTGAGGTGGTGGTTGCTTCAGATCACTCTGCATTGTATCAAGTTCCCCTACTGAATTATTGTCACAAATTTTCAGTCTGGATTTTTACAGAGATTTTTTTTCTGAGCAGTGTGCAGAACACATCCTGACCTAACTCACCCAGTTGCTGCCTGGAGTCCTCTTCCATCTCCAATATGCAGTCTGAGAGAGACCTGCCTCCCTGCTGCTGCATCAGCTGGGACTAGAAATTTGCACAATAAAGGAAAGACAGATAATCCAGGCAACCTTGGGAAAGAATTAAAAAGGAACTGATGTGAGGCAGAAATAGGACAGAAAATGGGATTAGGCAGGTTTTAGGAATGGGATAGTGGGAAGAACAGGAGGTGTCAAAGAGTCTGAGCTCTCAGGAGAGAAAGAGACATGATCAGCAAGAAAGCTCAGTGTCTATTACTTGTGAGGCAGAGAACTCACAAATGCAAAATTAGCAGCATGTTCACCTTCAGCTTCACAAACCACATCACTGTGAGAAGTATAGACATAATTCAAATACCAGATAAGTAATAATTTTCATGAAATTACTAGATGAAATGCAAGATTTATCAGCTAAACTAAATGCAAAAAGCTCTACAGACCCACCCAAGATCTGAAATGTGATACATTTCTTCTGTCTAGCACTAAACCTCTCTTTATATTTCTCAGCCCTGGTTAATTAAAAAAATGTACTTATTTTCAATCTTAAAACAGTCAGGTAAATAAAATTTTTCTGTAAATTTACAGAGATCAAATATCTACTTATGGAAAGTGTTCTATAGGCAAAAAACATTTATGATTTACAATGGTCCAACAAATGCAAAAAAAGGCTATGCTTGCAGACCATGAAAAAGAAGCAAAAAACTTAAGATTATTACTATGAATTTGAAATATTGAAATAAAGTCAATCTTTTACCTAAAATAATCTAGAAAACTGATTGTAAGATTTTTGTTTAAAAGTTTAGATATAGGAAGAGATTTGTACTTTCTGAAGTCTGATATCTAAAAATGAAACAATAATTATTTAATTTACTTTGAAAAATGCTTCTTATATTCCATCAAAAACCAGTTGAAATGTGCAAGAATTTATCTGCCTTTAAAAGTCACTTTGAGCAACGGCAGTAATCCCTTCTTAGATGGAGAACACTGAAGCTACCTGTAAACCAAATTGCATTTTGCACAGATGACAAGGCAGCTCAGCGTAATGGAACCCAGGTGTTGACTAATTCCTAATTTAACCATAAATGAAGAAAAGAAAAATATAATCCTCAATGCAAGTTGTTGTGATATTACAGAATCCATCATAATGAAGAAATGCCCCCACTTTGCACAAAGGTTAACTGTACAAATGGTATTGCATCAACAGAAATGTTAATGAGTTTGTGTGGCAGCAGGTAAGCAAGAGCTGGCAGAAGGAAGCTGTTGTGGTAGGCAGATAATTACAATGGAAGTCATGTCTTCAGTAATGACTGGGATTCACATCACATATCTTTTCAGTCACAGAACAATTTCGCTAGCTCTATTTATGGTAATCTATAGGATTATTTGACAGCAAGGTGACACTTTGACTTTGGAACAAACTTGTTTCATAGCATAGTTACTGATATTGTGATATTCAATTAGACGCATCACTGATATATAATTTTGATTTTAGAAAATAGACAAACGTAAGGCATCTTTTTCATTAGTACATGAAGTTTTTTTGGTTCTCAATTTGTATTTCATCATGCTATTGCTTTGATCTTACTAATGTGTAGGAGTTGGGAGAAATTTAAAAGCTGTGAGTTTTTAACCATTCAGATGCAGTATTAGTAAAGAAAAAGGAGAAATTATGCCTTACAAACATGCAATTTTCTTAAAGAGAAGGAAAATACATTTCCAGGCAATGTTTATCTGCGTTATAAACTCTACTACATAACAACAAATCTGTAATATGCTTTTCAGGAGAGAATTTTGAGAGTAGCTACACACGATTTATCATATTGTATGCCAAATACCCAACTAACCTATCTACCTCAATCTCATAAAACTGTTAAAAACAGGAAAATATTCAGGTGAAGAATCAAATCTCTGTGGCCCATTCTTCCCTTTACAGAAGGAATGTGAAATAACAGGGAGAGGACAACATTGAAAACAATTGTGGTAAGTACCTCCTGAGGTTCCACCCTGTCCTTGGCCTATGGCAGTAAGTGGGGTCTCACGCTGAGTATTTAATTGCAAGATCAGAGAATACAGCACCCCACCAATACTTGAATGTGAGTGTTCTATACTCCCAAGTCACAAAATATGTACTTTGGTAACCAGAAAGTAATTTTCTGTCTAAAATTCTTCAATAAATTCTTTGTGAATTAAATTTGGCATCTGGGATGCAATGTATCTAATCACCTTAAGAACTCCAGTTCTCTGAGTAGTTCACCTAATTTTACACAACTGCCTCATGTAAAATCTCTCTTGTGTCATAAAATTCCATCTTCACAAATACAGCATTATAAATATTAAATTTATGTGGAAAAAAGAAAACAAGAATGAAGGATACAAGGAGGAGTATGAAAATATCAGAAGCAAAATCTTCATTAGAAGACAAAAGCATTTCTGCAAAAACATTGCCTTACTATAACATGCCTCTCGCCCTACTAGAGATCTCCCCTCTGTTCTTGATGTAGGTTTTACAACTTAAAGTTATGTATCTGCCTTCTTTGTAGCTCTGAATGTGTGTTAAATGTTTGTTATTTTAAGTTATGGGATCTAAGTATTAATCAAAGGACACTTATAAGGAACAATAGTTACTCTGCATCATTCTTCCATTGAACTTAGGTGCAAACTTTGATACAGAAATTGGATTAGAAAAGTTGGCTTAGGTAACTTATTTATAGTCATGATGTGGAAAAAAAAGCAGTTTGCTATCAGTATCCTGTTATTTCCACTTCCGTTGAGAAATTTGTGACTTGAATGAACAAAACCTAATGCCTTAATAAGATGTTGCTAGGATTTTTTAGACTAGTCACGTTTTTCTCTCTCCAGGGAGACAAGTCACAGTCATAATGATCTTACATTTGTTGAGTGGTTTTCATGCCAAAGAATGCACAAAGGCTTCAAAACTTGACTAATTACACACATGAATCTTACTATTCACCACTGAACACCAGCAGCCTCTGTTGTGAAGGTTTTTTACAATACACCGTAAAGTTCGCTTTAGTATGAGATGGGACTGCTATAAAGCAGGAAGTGTCTCAGCAGGCAGACAATAACACTTTAAATGGAAATGCAAAGAGACCACTGAAGTTAACATACTACTTAGGAAGTGTGTCACATCGATTTAATGACCTTCCTTTTGTGTTTTGAGAGGACCATACATGCAATAGCTCACTGAGCAAGTTCAAGTGCACTTGATGCAGTTAGAGCACTGTTCTCCCAAGTGCTGAGTACTGTGGTTCACAAGGCAACAAATGGTAAGTCTGTAAAAATGACATGATTAAATGTAAGTTCTTAAGTGCTTTACTGATCAGAATTTCCAGAGCTGTATAAAAGAGTCTGTGTTCCTGAGAGTATGACATTCACATCTTGAAAGCAGGATTCCTGAAGGAGAGAAATAGAGGCAGTGAAAATGTTTGGGTTTTTTCACTGGCACAGTTTACAAGGCCAGAAATAAATAATTTCTCCCCAAATCCCTTCTCTCACCCAGTCCTTTAGAGTTTTCTTTATGAGGCTACGGCTGAAGAGGGTTCTGTTAAAAAACAAACAAACAAAAAAAATGACACAAAAAGAACCAACCAAGAAAACAAAAAAACAAAGGAAAAAAAAATAAAAACAGCAACAAAAAAAACTACTTAAAAGATATCAGAAGAAATTTAGACAAAACTTGGATCTCTAAAGACTTCTACACAGCAGTTAACATAACTATAGAGATGCTGGTTTCCATAGACATCTCCAGTGCGGAAACAAAGATTGTACATGAGGGAGGTATACTCTAAGCAGTACTTTAAGAATTTCTCAGGTGGACGCAAATGTGCCTGAATATGGATACTGCTGCTGAAGTAGTGGAGAGAGTGGACAGCAGTTTGATGAGACTCTTAGGAGATAAGGAGCATGTCCAAGAGTCTTGAAGAAGCAAGAAAGAAGGGAAGGGTAATTTTTAATAGGAAAATCTGATATCCTAGTGTTCTCCTAAAGTTCCTCCACAGGTGCTTCAGTCACCCTTGGACAACATAAGACCATTTATTCTCAGACACCCAACCTCTGGGTCCAGATCTGTTGCCTTTTATGTCAGCATTTGGATTGGAGCTAGATTGCTTACATTAGGCATGTCAAGAATGGTGACAGTTACGTGTCTCAAAAAACATCTACAAAGGCCAACGTGCCAAGACAAAAGCAACATAAACTAATACTAATACTTTCTAAACACAATACTTCCTAAAGTGAAATCTAAAAGAAACATTAAAGTTAAAATTTTCTTTTTCTTCTCCCCCTGTTAAGACTCTAGCACTGCACACGCAGTAGATGCCTTACTTCATGGCAATATATGCAGTTTAGAAGTTATATGCTCAGCCTCTCTGAATGGGTGAGCAGATTTCTAGAAAATATCTTCAAAAAAGTGCATTTTCTATATGAGATGGGCATTTAAAAAGGCCTGTGAACAGTATGATTTCTAAAAGCCTAATTGCATCAAAGACTCAGCTACCCAAGGTTCACTGACTGAACCAAGGAAGGCTTCATGAGCCCATGTGTCTAAAACAAAGAGCATCTTTCTTTCTGAACAAAAGTCCTAAAGGTTTGAACCTAGATTTCTCACCTTGTGGGGAATATTATGTCAGAGTATGAGTACTGTAAAGAGAAGGAAAGGGCATACCCTTGGTATCTTTTCTTTGCATGGAGTAAGCAGAAGTGTACAGGAACCAGAAAGTGTTGACACAATATCCAGTCTACTTCGGTTAGCGGCTGGCAGAAAAATTCACTCCATTGGAGGCATCCAAAGAGCGGGAAAGGATTTTGAATTAAAGCTGTCCTTTTAAGTCTGCTTTTACTCAGCAATCAGAAAAATGCATCAAGATGTAGATATGTACCTGTGACCTTCTTCTCTTGTATTCCCAGTCCTACAGGTAATTAGTCTCCTATTCCTCGTACCAGAAGGTCTAAGGCAGAAGGCGTGAAACCTGAGGGTAATATATATTCTGCGATACCAAGGAATGCTCCAGTTCCCATGAATGAATATTCAGCCCTGACAGAAATTCAATTCAATATCAGCATGAGGTCTGACAGGTAATCCCCATCCCCTGCCATGGTTCCTATGGTAAAGAAACATATTCCCCAATGGCTTCCCAAGTGCATTCCAAAGTGTCAAATCAAGAGACTAAAATGTGGTGAGACACCAGCTGGCACCAACAATTTTGGCATGGATGCAGGGAGTGTGAGGGCAGGTGAGGAGCAGAGGAGGACACTAGCAGGAGCTGAGGCATAGGAGAAGTGGGGGGAGACATGGTCAAGATGCCTACAGGTATCTAGGTTTATTCATGGGCATATGACCAGAGGTGAGATGGAAACTCTGTAAAATAGAAACTGGGGAAGGGGATTGAACTACTCATTCACAGTCTGATCCTGGGAACTCCCAACTGGTTCCCACCAGATGAGATTGAAGCTATCAGAGTAAAATCCAGTGCTGTGGCATTAGAAAGCAGAAATTAAAAGAGGATGCTTTGAAGAAATACCCCTTGTTCTCACACATGTAACAACAGATTCATTCCCCAGACAAATTTAATTTGCTCTCTCCCTTGTGTGTGTTGGAGACACACAGTGGGAGAAGAAAGAGGTAACTACTAATGAAAGGAAAAGAAAAATGGCCATCCTTTACGTGCACATGCATACTGTGGTGATGCATCCCCCCATCTCCAGGCCTTAATATGATCTGAGAAGTGCTTGTCAAGTCTTGGCCCTGACCAACAGCACCTGGACTGAGCAACTGTTGAGCTTACCAGAAACACCATCTGCTCCCAGGAACTTGTGCTGCCGAATGAGCTCCTCCCCTTGTTTTTGAACAACCTTGGAAACTCTTTTTGTCTGAATAACAGCTCAAGTGGAATGATATTTTTATTCTCATACTTTCAAAGAAAATTTCCGATCTGAAGTGCAGCCAAGATGAAACATTGCTATGACTAAAGCTGACTGTCTTGTGGCCCTGTGAACAGTGGTCTAAAATGAGACCCTTTGAGCTGTCCTGGAACACAGCAGGCTGTGACCAGCAACCTCCCTCTGAGCACAACACCTCTCAGAGCCAGCAAATGCTCAGGTTTACCCAAAGGATTGCTGAATGTCAATAGATCTGACACCCCCCTCACTGAGGCTCAACCGTTCATCCATTGACAAGATGAAAAAGCATCTGAAGTGAATGTTCCACTATCTTTGAGGGTAATTTTTCACAGGTACCTTGTACAGACTCTCTATGTCTGTGTGCATGCAAGCATGCATCTCAAATGTGGGAAAAATGCTTCTCTCCTTGATTTTAAAGTACTTTAGATTTGTAAGTTCGGCCTGAAAGTAAATTACTGTTTTGATATAGTAAATCCTATATGAATTCTTTGCCAAATTGTTTAAGTTATGACGTAAATTAAGTTAAGTGTTGTTAAGTTTAAGTACTATCAAATTTAAGTGCTGTTAAGTGCTATTGGGCCCTCAGGGTTTGGACAGATTGAATGGATTTTTTTGTTGCTTTTCCTTGTTGTGCCTTAACCATCTAGTAAGTAGTAAAGTAAACCTTGCCAACAAACAGTCATGCTGTCACTTTTATATTAAACCTGTTCTTACTGATGCCTTTGCTGGCATTTCTTTAAGCAGTCTTAAACACTCATTATACACATGCATGGTAAGAATTTGAGTAGGAAAGAGGAACAGGTGTAATGTGTTCACAGAGAATTCCCTCAAACAAGGAGAAAACAGCTGGCCAAAAAAAAAAAGGGGGATGAAAGAGAATCCTTCAACTGTGAAACACTCCGGGGGTGGAAAAGGTGCCCTTAAGGGCTCCACTTTGTACTTGGAAGGAGTGAGGGGAATTGACCGAAGTGCTTGGATACCAGAGGCTTCCTGTTGTCCCTGCAGCCATCATCCTGCACAGCTGTTACACAGCCTGCCTTGTTTACAGCCCTTTCCCCAGCGGATGTCTGTGGGTGGAGAACCTGGGTGTAAAATCAGCAAGCACTTCAAAACTTTTTGCTTAGAACAGGGGTCAAACCAAGATCTCTCTTCATATATTGGTTCCGTACTCAGCAGCACAAAGTGCTTTCTGTGTGCCCTTCTCCTTTTCCCTACTTTCATCTTCTTCTCCTTTTTCCTTCTTTCATCTTTTTCTCGAGGAAAGTGAGAGTAATGGTTTAATTCTCTCCTAAGCTCTGAATTATTTTTTCAGGACCCACTAAAGGGCTACAACAGCAACAGAAAAAAAAAAAAAAAAAAAATCAAACCAAACCAACCAAACAACAACCGAAAAACCCTAAGCAAATCTTTGTTTTCTAGTTTTCTTTTTAAGGCATACAGGCAGGCTAAAGGATAAATGCTTGTTAGGTAATTTGGGTGGATATCCGGTGGATAATAACCTCTTGATGCTGAATTCTTCCAATCTAGCAAGAGATAAGACTCCCTGACCATGCCATGAAAATTTCTGAACTTTTCCATCTTTCAGAGTTGGATTTTTCTGTTTACTGATGAGATTTGTTGTTTTCACTTATAATTCCTATGGTCTCTAAAACAATTTTTAAAAGCTACAATCAATATATGAAGGTTCCTGCTGTAACTGACAAACATCCATGCAACTGAGAGCTAGGTTCTGTAAACTTTATTCTGCCGAGGAGCTATTCAGTGAGGTATGTCACAGCTAGCACTTCCTCTCTAGCAGAAATAAAATACCTGAAGGCTCTTTATTAAATTACTCTTCTATGTAAAATTATATATATTTATTATTTGGACATTTATGCTCTTTCAATCAAAACTTCAATATCTTTCAGATTTAAGAGAAAAAATATAATCATGTGAAGATTCAGGCATGAGGAATAAGGAACTAAGGTAATGTAATTTGCATGATTGTGATTACCAATGATGGGTCATTACAGTTTAACATTTTGGTCTGCCACATGCATCCCAGAATTTATCGAATTGTACCTGTGAACACAATCACAAAATATACAACACAAAATAGCACAGATGGCAAAAGTATTTTCATACATGTTTTGAAGTCATCTTCTAAAGAAGAAGTCATCTTCTAAAGATCTTCTAAAGGAAGCAAATATTCTTCAGAAGCAGAAAAAAAAAAAAAAAAGTGATTTAAATATGGTTTAATTTTTAACGTCTTTTAATATTAAAGTTATGCAAGTTTGATTAAAACAGAAATTTAAACCAAGAGTGAACTGCTCCCTGAAGAACAGCTGTGTATAGTCTGCAGCTGATTTTCCACAGCAGCATGCTGTTCCACAGTCCTTCAGCTCCCTCTGCTGCTTAATCGATTCACAAATTTTTCATATTTGCATGGAGTTTTTACTTATATATTTTTTTAATCTCTTTGATGAGAAAAAAGGATGCAGATTAAAATTGCATCTGAAGCAATTAAATGATTGCTCAAATTGATAAACAGTGTGTGCAAAGTTCCATGTAATTATTGTCCCTCGTTTTTTCAGGGAATGATAAGAAGCCTATCAGACTGTCCTGATTGCTTTCTGGTGACTTGCTGTGGATGTATTCTGCCATTATAATTTGACTTGGTATAACTGAAAAGTATCTGTTGCTTAAACTGACTTTTTCTGGATATGCAATTTTATTTCATAGACATTATTACATAGAATCAAAGAATCATTTACTTTGAAAAGATTATTGAGTCCAACTGATAACATAGCAATGCCAAGCCCACCACTAAACCTACACCTACGTGTCTTATAAATGCTTTCAGAGATGGTGACTCAGCCATTGCCCTGGGCAACCTGTTCCAATGCTTGACAACCCTTTCCATGTAGTATCTCCTAATATCCAATCTAAACCTCTCCTGGCACAACTTGAGGCTGTTTCCTCCTGTCCTGTCACTTGTTGTTTGGTAAAAAAGGCCAAGCCCCCCCTGGCTACAACCTGCTTTCAGGTAGTTGTAGAGAGGGATAAAGTCTCACCCAGGCCCCCTTTCCTTCAAGATAAAGAACTCCAGTTTCTTCAACTGCTTTTTATATGATTTGTGCTCTAGATGCCTCACCAGCCCTATTTCCCTTTTCTCAACATGCCCCAGCACTTGAAATGAAGGGCTCAAAACTGAATACAGGATTCAAGTTGTGGCCTCGCCAGTGCTGAGTACAGAGGGATGATCATTGCCCAGATCCTGCTGGCCTCACTATTTCTCATACAGGCCAGGTGCCATTGGCCTTCTTGACTACCTGGGCATATGCTGGCTCATGTTCAGACAACTGTCAACCAATACCCCCAGGTGCACCTTTCCAGATCCTCTCCCCCTAACCTGTAGTGCTGCACAGGGTTGTTGTGATTCACAGGCTGGACCTAGCTCTTCACCTTAGTGAACCTCATACCACTGACCTTGACCCAATAATCCAGCCTGGCCAGGTCCCTCTGCAGAGCCTTCCTACCCTCCAGTAGATCAACACCCAGCTTGGTGTTACCTGCAAACTTGATGAGGGTGCACTTGATCACCTCATCCAGATCATCAATAAAGATATTATACAGGACTGGCCCCAATATTGAACCCTGGGGAGCACCACGAATGACCCACAGCCTGACAGATGTAGCACCATTCACAACCTGGGTGATTCACATTCTGGGTCCAGCCACCCAGACAGTTTTTAACCCACCGGACAGTGCACCTATCCAAGCCAAGAGCAGCCATTTCCTCCAGGAGAATGTTGTGAGAGACAATGTCAAAGGCTTTACCAAAGTCCATGTAGACTACATCCACTAGGTCACCTTGTCACAGGAGATCAGATTGGTCAAGAAGGACCTGCCTTTCATAAACTCTGATGGCTGGGCCTGATCCCATAGTTGTCCTGTATGTGGCACTTGATGGCACTCAAGGTGATCTGCTCCATGACCTTCCCTACCCCAAAGGCCAGGCTAACAGGCCTCTAGTTCCCTCGGTCCTTTCGACCCTACTTGTAACTGGACATCATATTTGCTAACCTCCAGTCAACTGTGACCTTCCTATTAGACCGTGACTGTCGTGACTGCTGATAAATTATGGAAGATAGTTCAGTGAGCACTTCTGCCTGCTCCCTCAGTACCCATGCTTGGATTCCATACAGACCCAAGGACTTGTGTCTGTCTAAGTGGTGTCACTGACCATTTCCCCTTGGATTATGAGGGCTTCATTCTGCTCCCTGCCCCTGTCTCCCAGCTCAGGGGGCTGGGTACTCACAGAACAATTGGTCTTACTACTACAGACTGAGGCAAAAAAGGCATTGAGTACGTCAGCCTTCTCCTTAGTCTTTGTTTCTGTGTTTCCCCTCCCATCCAAAAAAAGGATCAGGAGTCTCCTTAGCTCTCTTTTTGTCACAAACATATTTATTGAAACGCTTTTATTGTCTTTTACACAGTAGCCAGAATAAGTTCTAATTGGGCTTTGGCCCTTCTAATTTTCTTGCTGCAAAACCTCATGGCATCCCTGTAGTCCCTCAGAGCTGCGTGGCCCTGTTTCCAACTCTCCTTTTTACCCTGAGATCCAGCCAAAGCTCTCTGTTCAGTCAGGCTGGCCTGCTCCAGCCCCTTGACTATTTCCTTCCCGAAGAATATCCAGCCCTCCTGGACTCCTTTGTCCTTCAGTCCTTCAGGACTGCCTCCCAAGGTACCCTGGGAGGTACCCAAGCTCCTAAACAAGACAAATGTGCCCCCTGGAAGTCCAAGGTACCAGTTCTGCTGGGTCCTCTCCTTACTTCTCTAAGAATTGCAAAATCAAATATTTTGTGATTACAGTGCCCAGCAGGGTCTCCAACTGTTTCATAGTGATATACATACATACATATGTTAATAATGATATATTTATATAGCTCAATGTCCTCTTTATTAGCAATATTTCTTGCAGGTATCTCTGGAATACTTTCTTCCCAAGATTTTCATCATGTTCACCTATCAAAAATGTTAAAGAAAAAAAAAAGAAGCAGCTTGTATGCTTGCATTTTCTAGTTTATTTTGCTATTTTTTCATTTCTAAGTAGACTTGATAAAGCTTTTCCCAGATAGAAGACAAATATATATATTCAAACTATGTATTGGTCAAAATATAAATGCAAACACATACACATTCATTAAAGCAGAACTTTGGTTAATAAGGCATAAGGAAGGGAAGGAATTATGTCAGAAGTATAAAAAACGCAGCATCATAGATGACACTGACTAAAACGGTGACTTGAAGAGCAGTAAAGTTTAAGGGAAAATTAACACATACTATTATGCTGATTTTAAGGCATCTCTGAACATCTGGGTATTTTGGAAACTGCAAGTCTATACAGACTACATGAAATATGGGCAGCCTAGAATTCAATGTGCAATTTTCTCCATAGGTATCTAGGTTATACTCATCTTTTTCTCTTCAGATATTCAGCCATAAGATTATGAATTTTATCAGATTCATAATCAGCCAGTCAGATTATGAATCAGCCAGTCACTGAAGAATTACCCCAGGAAAATAAAACTATGAAATCACCATTTGAAATTTTGTAAAACTACTGAAAGCACAGGTTTGAAGAACCCTGGTAAAAGACTTAACTTCCTCAGTTCAACTGTGTAATGGTTTCAGTTGAAACCAGGCAGAAACACCAATTAATGTAGTGGTTTCACATTCACCAAATTCTGTTTACCAAATTTAGTGTTGTGATCTTAGTGTTTATGCTCTTTTTGTGGGAGATCAAGAGAAGCAAAGCAGGCTTAAGCTTAAAAATAAACAAATAGTTTTATTAACACTCACTAAAAGAATGGAAAAACTGGGAAAAAAAAAAAAAAAAGAAAATTCAAAACACTTTTCCCTTACAGTTAACTTTTTTACAAACAACATAGAGAGACACAACTTGTGATTTTCAGTCAGTTTCACCATTTAAGCATAATCTTTCATCACTTTAGGAGAGGAGTCTCTTTAGAGTCTTATGGAGACATTCGCCAAAAGACAAAGTCTTGTGGCTCACAATGTCACAAATCTGCAGCTGCCTGGAGTTGGGCTTTTTTTGCAGATTGTGCTGTTTCACCCATTAGCAGGCTCTCCCTTGGCTACTCATGGGCCTCTCAGTGTATCTGAGGTACTGTTTAAGAATGCTTCCTCTAATACAAAATAAGGATTCTCTTCTATCTCTATCTCAAAAGAAAACAGAGACCTCCTCTCACCCCAGGAGCCGAGGGTTTCAAATTACTTTCTCTCTAAAATCATTTTCGTCTCAAAGGCAGAGACCTCCTTTTACCCCAGGAGCGAGGGGCTTTAAGATTCTCACTTAAATCTCAATCATATCAATCCCCAACTTTGATTAGAACCAGCATTCCCCCAAACAACATTAAGGTGTTTTAAGAAACAGTCCATTTCTCCATGGTTTACCCCAGAGAAGTCTGGTGAAAAATGTCCACATCCTCAATCCCTCCTTCCAATAATCTTTATCACTTCTTTCACTTTTGCTCCACTGACTTCACGCTGTGTCTTCTCTATGTCCACTCTGTCTCTTCTTTCTCTCAGAGAAGGGTTAGGCCTTGCAAGCTCCATGTTGCCAGGAAAGGGTAAAAACTCCCCAGTGGCCATGTGATTTCTGCCCAGGGCAGAAGTCTCTCCCCTGCTGCATCTCAGATTGGCTGAGCTTTTCCCTTCCACTCTTTTCCTCTCCATCTAAGAATCACTGGAGGAGGGGAGGGCAAGAGGGCTCTGCCCACCCCTCGGTGACAATCGGCAAGGCCTCTGCCCAAATGGGCCCATAGCTGTTACCAGGGGCCCAGCAGAGATCCCTCCCTGCTCTGGGGAGGTTTTAAAAAGTAGTTATGTTAAGCTGCAGCCTCTCCTCCCCCGCTGGGAGCCAATGGAGCCCGGCCAGGCCTTGGGGCCAGCTCCCCACCCAAAGCGGGGGAGCAGCAGGCCCCACTCGGTGTTACCTGTTCAGCTGACAAGGAGGAAAAGGGCTGACCTGAACAAAATCAGGGTTTATATGGGTACTTCCCAAAGTCACATTGAACATTCTCAGTGGTCAAAGCAGATGCCAATATCCCACACTGGCTTCCAATAGGTCCTTGTCCTTTCTAAAACAATTTCCAAGGTCCTGACAGGGTAATACTTAACATTTCTCCCTAACTAAAAACCAAACTGTGCCAACCCGTGACAAACTGAGATGACTTTCTGAGGGATTTACATTAATGCTTAGCCCCAGAAGTAATGGTTCATGTAGGGATGTAAGTATGTTCATTATCTACATATAATGTAGGTATGAATTATGCTACACCTGGAAATAAATGCAACCCACACATAGTACAACACAAACAGAACTCAGGCTTGATCAGCTCTCTCAGGCACTATGTGTGTGCTCGGCTTTGTCCTTTCTGAGGACTGTGCTTAGTTTGAATCTTCTCAGTGTTTGCTGCTGATCAGGAAAAGGCAACACACTGTTGTCATCTTCAGGCATCTTATTCCCAAGTGACACCTTAGAAGCAGGACCACTGGGCTGCAGACTTCCCAGGAGGAAATGACAGAATGATGGTCAGATCCAAAACGTTGTAGCCACAAGAAATAAATAGGTGGATTGCGGGAGCCCAAAGCTGCAGTCAAACAAGGGCCCTGTCAAAAGCTGCCAAATTCTGGAGGTACTTGGGAGTACCTCCCCCTTTCAGCTGTAGCATGTCAGGCACTTCAAATTGGAGCATGCGCTGATATTTCCCTACCTAACAGTTCAGTCTCACTCCAGCTCAATTCTCACTTCAGTGAGTCTCACTCAAGTCTGCTGCGCCACCACAGCCAAATCTCAGTATGTATTGCCTGAAAAAGCTTCATACCTTTGACCATCCTGTTGTTTTGTTGTCACAAAACATACTGAGACACAGAACAGAAGGCAACACTGATCATCATATCCAGTCCTCCACTAACAGAGACAAACATGAGGACAAGAGCAGCAATTTAGGGCATAAAGGACTCATGTCACAAAAGCTTTCCCACCATTGGAAAGGTTAGACCACCCAAGGATTTCAGGAGGTGCTCAAAAGGAAATTATTAAATTTAGTTATTAAATTTTGGGTTTAGCCATAGTTATTAAATCTAGAGCATAGAGCTGTAGTTCAGGTGCCCATTTTAAAACAGAGTGATGAAGATTATCAAGTTCATGACTATATATCAAAGATAGTGAAAATGTAAAGATTTTATGAAAAGATTTATTCAGTGACAATAAAATTTTCAGAAACCAAGTCCTAGTCAGTCAGAGTGAAAAAATTAAAAGCACACTGAATTGTATTTGACAAGTCATTATCTTTCCAAAATAACAGGTGAGGGAACACAGTTTTTAGTCTTGTCCATCTACCACATTTACTTCCACAGAAGTTGGTTCATGGAAAAACATGTAAAAAATTAATTGATACATTTGATAGATTTGGCCTTTCCATCAGCACTGTGGGCTTAGACTATAACTCCAGATGTTACTGAACAATCCGGTATTAATGTAATTTCTCACATGGCTTTCCCCCCCACCCCTTACAAATTAGCAGTATAGCGATCTCTGTTCTGAAAGTCTCTGTAAGCACGCCTTGCATCTGCCTTGCTGTGTGGGATTCTTCCAAAAGGTTCCAGATCATTGAAGCAGGCATCAAAAACTTCATCCACAGCTTTTTCTGCTGTTTCTTTGCTAACTTTTCTAACAGCCAGAATGGAACGGATTGCTCTGTCTCGTACACAAGTCTAAAGTGTAAAAAAAAAAAAAGAAAAGAAAAAAGAAAAAAAGAAAAATCTGTCATTATTAGCATAGGTTGTTTTTCACATTTTGTCCAGTGTTAACTCCCACTGTATAGGCAGTAATTTTGTATGAAAGAAAAGTCAAACAGTGCCTGTAATAGACATTAAAGTACATTTTAGTTCCATCCTATGCAAACTATGTGCTTTAGTTTTCCATGTACACATAAACCATGAAATAATTAAGACATTCCTTAGAATAGGAATTAAAATACAATTTGGTATTAGTTGTAGGTATTAAGTATTTGTAAAACTTCACCTAGACACCAGAAAAAGAAGTCAGAAGAAACAGACACCAATACCAGTTAGGTTCTTTACAAACTGAAATGCTGTAAAACAAAGGGATGACTTCTCTACTGGCCTTCATTTTGATATCCCTCTTTATGCTAACTTTTTCTTACATAGTTTGTTTATCAAAAGACAAAACAATATGTAAACATCATCTACAATCTAACTGCCATTCTAATATGAGCAACTACTTGGGTCTCTGTAGACTTCACTACTATTTACAAAAACTAATTCCTACAAAACACACGTGATTATTTAGAAATTTTCTCATTTTGTTTCCTTCAGTTTTCAAAGACTTTTTAAAAGACTGTTACCCACTTATAGTGGATAAGGTATTTCACCTACATTTCCTGCAAGGCCTGCTTCTTGTTTGGTTTTATCAGCCATCCATTGTCAGTGGTAATGCTTTAAAACATGACTAAATATTCAGGGATTTCACTCCAATAAGAATAACAAGGTAGGAAAAAACCCCAAACATGAATCATTACGCATTAGGTAAGAGGAAACAGCAAGTCCACGCCATCTATTTCTTTTTCTACTCAAGTTCAGTGGGCTGAGACCGAGTAGGTAAAGATGGCTCAGAACAAATTACTAGATTTTTAACATCCACAATCTTTACCTGATGGTGCCCTTTCAATCCAAATTTAAACCTGGCTATTTCATTCATCAAAGTACAGTCTCCACTGAGATTAGCAGCTCGAATCTATTGAGAAAAATAAAGAAGTCACAAGATCAGAGAAACACATGAGAATACAAAGTCAAAAAAGTTGTAACAAACGCTTTCCTTCAGTATATTTCTGCTGACTGCCAGTAGAGGACATTCCCGAGGCCACTTTAACTTCTTAAGTACCTATTACTATCATACCCTTTACATCCATCTCAGCCTCAGTGAACTACTACAACCTTCAAGTTTCTCTAGGAACTCCATCTCCCATATCGTTAAAGTTTAAATAAATGAGCAGAAGAGATTATGTGTATATGTGTATGTATATATATATTAACTGCTACAAGAACATGGAAAGTAATATTCTTCCCAATCCATATCAGAGTCTATTACGAAAGTCAGGAAGAAAGGCAGATATCTTTCAAAGACTCAGATGCAATACCAGAAGAGCAGCAACCCACCTGTTTTGCAAAAAGCTACATTTAAATGAGCATGTATGTTTCAGCTTAACTGTCTTGTTCTGTACACTAGAATTTCTTTTGTCTGCTAAATATTCTATACCCTACACGGTCTGTTAGGAAATATAAGTAAATCCTTATTTCCTATAATTAAGTATCAGAATGAAAATAAATGCATGGTGAATATGAAAAAGTAAAAATTAAAAAGCTGTCAACAAAAAATGTAAATAGCATATGATTAAGTAATCAAAAGACCTGAAGTGAACAAATAATACTGACAAGAGCAAGAACATGCACAATCTTGATTTATATAAAACTTATGTTTGATGTTCACATGCTTTATTCTGCACTGTGTAAATACTTGGAGAAAAAATAAAGTACATAGTATTTAATAATTTAGAATTATTTTATTGAGTTTACATGGCAAAATATTAGAAGTGAGAGGCCTACCAGAGTCCTTCTGTGAGACCAGAGAAGTGGCTGTCCCTATGTCAGACAGAGACTTTTTAAACTGTTTTTTAGTGGTGCTGGTTGCATCTCTGTGATGACATATTTAAAAAAGGATTAAAAAAACCTACAGGGCAGCTGTGAGATAAAGGAGTGATGAAAATGTGAGGGAAACAGCCCCACAGACACCAAGACAGTGAGGAAGGATGGGGAGGAGGTGCTACAGAAGAGATTCCCTGGCCACCTGTGGAGAAGACCATGGAGACAGAGGTGGGTTCCCTGCAGTCTGTGAAGGAACAGAGTAGAGAAGATATCCACACTGCAGTCCAAGTAAGACGTCATGACACCGAGAGAGAAACATGCCATGAAAAAAGTAGCGGCCCATAGAGAGCCCATGCAGGAGTAGATCTTCTGTCAGGAACTGTGGGCCTTGGGGGACCAATGCTGGAGCACTTCATTCCTGAAAGACTGTATGCTGTGGAAAGAACTCAAGTTGGAGTAGGTCTTGAAGAATAGAGCCCAAAAGAAAGACTCATGTTGAAGCAACTCATGAATGACTACATCCTGTGGGAAGGACCTCAAGCTGGACCAGGGAAAGAGTGCAAGGATGAAGGAGCAGCAGAGACAAAGTGTTATGAACTGACCACAGCTCACATTCCCTGGCTCCCTGTGCCACTTGGCAGGGAAGGAGATAGAAGAATCAGGAATGAAGGAGTGAAGCTGAGCCTGGGATAAGCTTTTCTGTAACCAAATGATATGGATTATATGAGAAATCAAATAAGAGCATGCAGAGTCATACACACAACACCTGTGTCACATACACAAGAAGAATCCTTCCCAGCCTGTGCTCTATTTAATTTCACCTCCTAAAGCATCAAATATCAAGGCCTTCAATACTCAAACATCCTCTGAAACCACAGAATCATAGAATGGTATGGGTTTTAAGGAGCCTTAAAGATCATCTCGTTCTAATCTCCCTGCCATGGGACACCTTCCACTAGACCACATTGCTCAGAACCCCATCCAATGGTGATGGATTCATAACTACAGTGTACTAGCAGCAATACCACAATTACTCAAAAAATGAATGTTACAGGAAAAGCTAAGTTTGTTGTTAATCAAAAAAAATCTAAATAAAAATAACATTCCTATGATAACTACCCAACATACCAAGGCTTGAATGGGATAAAAAGAATTCTATAAGCATTTGATTAATGTCTGAATGTGTTTTCACTTCTAGCTACTCTCTCATTTATCAATAACCACTTATTACACTCGCAGTGACCACATTCTACTCAGTATGACATTAACTTATTTGTGAAAACTAAGTATTTGCTTTCTGAACAAAACTATTTAGGTTGACCTGACAGAAAGGACAAAATGTATTAACAGGATTAAACAAATGAATTATGTATAACAGACCATATAACACAAAGCAACCCTAATAACAAGAAATAATTAATAAAATTACAACATTAGAAGCATTTTAACTTACCTCTGAACATGCTAAGTGTTTGACATTTTTAAACCAGTCAACATGTGCACGGCAGTGATCAAACGCATGAATCAATTCATGTGTGACCACTCGGTTCATATGGGATTGTTGGCGAATGTTGTTCTGACACAGAACAATCTGCAGAAGAAGAGATATATGTAGTCTTTAGTTAAGTTTCAATACCCCCTCACTTCTCAGAGACACAGCACACACCACTGACACATTTAGGGTCTTTGGATTGGTGTTTTTCAACATTAACAGCCTTATTATACTGAAGTGTACTAGTTCCAATACCATGGAACATCTTTCATTTATCTTGTTTTCACAATTAACTCTGGTACCAGTATTGGTAGCAACAAAACTCTAAAAAAATTGCAGCCCTTGGAAACGGGACTATGTCCAGCACCTACCTGCGATGTGGCAGCATCAAAACCTCCACTGACACAGCCATCACAGTTTTCACAAGAAAAGTGCCGGTCATTGAAGACAGTGCTGAAAGGCCCAAACAAACAAAGTTACAGAAAATAATTTGAAACACTTCAGTCACTACTTATCAGAGTGATGTTACTACACAGAACAAGACAACTTTACATACCAACCAGATTGCTTCAAGGCCTCAAGAAGAAGTCGAGCATATGGATCTAGAAAAACATTGCTGCAATCAATTTCTCTAGACAAAAGTTTTGAAAACATCTATAAACAAAATATAAAGACAATCAAGGAAAGAAAAACAAGAAAAGCTCTATACATGCAAATTTGTACTTTGCAGTATTTAATCCTATTGCAATGCAACTGGCACCTGTTACAAATCAGACTATGTGATACAGAATCATAGAACACTTTGAGTTGGAAGGGACCCTAGAGATAATCTAGTCCCAATCACCCTGCCTTGGGCAAGGACACATTCCACTCAACCAGCTTCCTCAGAGCCCCATGTAACTGGGTCTTGGAATACGCCCAGGGATGGTGCAACCACAACTTCTCTGGGCAACTGTCCCAGTGCCTCACTATCCTCAAAGTAAAGAACTTCTTCTGTAGATCTAGCTGAAACTTTCCCTGTTGCAGTTTGAACCTATCCTTGTCCTATCACCGCAACTCCTGATATGAAGTCTCTGTCTGATTTCCATGTAGGCCCCTTCAGACACTGGAAGACTGCTCTGAGGTCTCCATGCAGCCTTCTCTTCTCCAGGGTGAACATCCCCAACTTTCTCAGCCTGTCTTGTAAGGGAGGTGCTCCAGCCCCCTTATCAACTTGACGGCCCTGCTCTGGACTCACTCCAACAGTTCCATGTCCTTATGTTGGGAGCTCTAGAACTGGATGCAGTACTATGGGTGGGGTCCCAGGAGAGTGGAATAGAGGGGGAGAACCCCTCCCTTGACCTGTTGGTCTTTTTGGGGTAGCCCAGGATATAGAGTAGAAGCTGCTCAGGAATCAAGTCATTCCCGACATTACTTTATTTATTAACATAAATAGAGCAGCCTATAGTGACTATCGTTTGCTGTCACAGTCCACATCAAACAGTGAAAGGGCACGAATGCACACAAACTTACAAATTATCTTAATTTCTCGGGGGGGGAAGTAGAGGAGAATCTCCCTATATGGAATAAAACTCTCTCAGCCACATTCGAAATCGTATTTTGTCTTAACCAAAATCAGCGTACTCTCGAAGCAGCAGTCCCACCCTGCCACCTGCTCGGGCCCAGTCCGGCCGCCGCGGTAGGGAGGGCAGGACCGTCCCCGGGACCCGCGGCACAAGGTCACCGCCAACAGCGGCCGCGGACGGCCCGCGTTCCGCCTCGGCACCTCCGCCGCGCCGCGGCCGGGCCCGCGGGGGGACGGGGGAGCGCTTACTCGTTTCCAGGGTCAGCCTCAGCATCAGCTGGCACTTATTGTGGAAGGTGAAGAGGCTGCGGACCAGGAAGCTCTGCGGCTTCTTATTCCGGTCCGGGAAGAGCCGGTAGCCGAAATCATCTTCCTCCTCGTCCGCCCCCTTCTTTGCCGCCGGCGGCGTGTCGGTCTCCCCTTCCCCCATGTCGGGCAGCGCCGTCCCGCGGGGCCGGGGCCAGGGCCGCGCCAATCGCCGGCTCCGCTCCCGCCGCCTGGGAGGGGCCGCGCGCGCAGGCGCTGTGACTTCCCGGGGCCGCACTGCACCCTGGGAGCGGGGCTGGCGGCGGGAGGAGCTGCGCACGGCGCAGGTGAGGCTGCGGGGGGACGGGACCGGCCGGGCCGGGTCGGGTCGGGTCGAGCGTGCGGTGCCCGGGCGGCGCAGTCCCTGGATGCAGCCGCATCCCCGTCGCTGTGGTCCACGAGCGGCTTGGCCGCACGGGATGGCGAGGCAAGGCGGAGTACACGCTGATGGAGTCAAGGCCTCTCTTGCAACTTGTGGCTGCTCTGCCTGGGGGCCTCCTGCGGCGCGGCCTCGGGACCCGCTCGCTCCAGGGCGGGCCTGGGCTGCCGGCCAGGCTGCCGGCGTGGTGCGGCCGCTCCAAGGGAATCGCTGGAACCGGCAGCCTTCGGGTGTTGGAAGGACTCAGCGTTGATACTGGAATAAAAGTACCCTGACGGATGTAAGAGCTGTGCCGCAGAGGTTGCTGTCAGTGATTAAGGTCGTTGCTAAGTTGTATGCGGCTAGTGGGTAACGGAGCAGTTCGACTTTACACACTTGAGCAGGATGCTCTAGAGCGGCAGAGAACAAACAAGCAGATTTCATGTTAGATTTTCGCATGCGTGTGAATACTTTTTTAGTCAGAGATAGGAAAAAGCTCAGCAGATTACAAGATTTTTTTTTTTTTTTTTCATCTTTTAAAGTATCTTTTTCTAGCTGCCTAGAAATGCTAGACTTGTATGGAATATTTGATGTGTCCATGACCAAGTTGCACGAAATTAACACAGTGAATGTTAGGGTGTTAGTTTGTTATGGGATAGCAATTGAAGGTGGAAAAAAACAGTAAGCTCCTTAATTGGAACTGTGATGAAAGCTATGTATTTTTGGATTCACTGAAAGTTTCTTTCTATTTTGTTTCAAATATACCTAATGCATAGCTTGGGATAATCGTGTCAGCAGCTGTGTGTGCTAGGGAGAAACACAACTACTGTAGCAGGATATCTGCTCAGCTGCTTACTCCTGAGCATGTAAAAACATTTCTGCTTTGGTAGCATTAGTTTGGTAATAATCATGCGGTGTGTTTTTCCATCTCTTTGAGACCCTTGCGTGTAATTAGGGGTAGCACATTGTACCACAGAAATCATTAGCTTGTTTGCCTCATAAATTTTTATACTGTTGTGCTACTAGGTTGTTGCCCAGGTGTGAAGAATAATGTTAAATAACGCATATTAAATAGCCTAGACTTTTTTTTTCCTTAAAAACTTTATGTGTAGTATCTCTACAAGTAGCTTACTTACATTTCCATGAGGCTTGTAACAGATCCTGAAACTTGCAAGAGGTTAGGGTTAGCAACCATTCATAACTCCCTTTGTCTAAGTTTGTGTTTAGCTCATAATGAATTACTTAATCATGATGGTTTTCAAAACATATTTGCTTCATCCTTTCCACTTTTTGTGCTATGAACTGTACAAACATGGGGTTTCTTTCTGAATTGTAACCAGGATTTTTTTCTGAGGTTGCTTTTTAGTTGTGACTTGATATTTTTGTGATAAGAGAACTTCTTTCACTTAAGATGACAAAATCGAGATAACAAAATTTATGAAGACAGTCAAGTGTTAATAATTATTAAAGAGTTTTAGGAACTTGTTTGCAATTTCAGTATTACCGTTGACTTGTTGGGTGCTTTAACTTATATTTAGTTGGGAAAACATGAATTGCTGGGGTTTTTTTGGTATATGTTGTTTTATCTGAATAATATGGCTTCCCTTCATTTTTTCAAGGGCATTTAAACTGTGTTTATCCTTAGTCTCTTAGTGTTTTAATATTCCTACTGTGCTATTGGGAAGTCTGACTGGCATGGAAGTCAGACTTCTTAATTTTGAAGTAGTTAGCTTCCTTCACTACATACTTCCAACTTCTTTTTAGAAGGCTTTTTTCCTCAAATTTTGCAGATTATGATGAGTGCACCAAGTAAAGCGATAGAACTGCAGCTACAAGTGAAGCAAAATGCTGAAGAGCTGCAGGATTTTATGAGAGAATTGGAGAGCTGGGAAAAAGATATTAAAGAAGTGGATTCTGAACTCAGGAAACAGAGTGGGGTCCCAGAAGAGGTAAGAAAACACAAGACCAGTGTCAACTCAGCTATTCATACTGTGATAGTGTTTATAATAATTATATTTTGCATTAGCAAAATTACATTTGTTGACTTAAAATATCTGAATAGAAGGCATGAACTAACATGTGTTCTTCACCTGAAGGAAATGAGAGATTCCTCTGTAAACTTCACCACCAACAGAGCTGTGGGGCAGTAGCCTCTGAATGTGATGAGGCCAGTAAATTTTTTATTGGTTCTGGGTGGATCTGTGAGAACGTTTCTGTTTGCAGCATCAGTATTGCTAATTTACTGCTGACATTTAGTATATTGAAGTGATTCTCTGAAGAGAGTTGTCTTCTAAAACTCAGTTTTGTATCATACATGTAATATTTACATGTATATGTTGAAAGATTTATGGTTGTTGTTCTTAGTGGTTTTGTAGAACTCAGGAGAACAGTGTGCTGGATGGATTTCTAAAATAAAACTGACCACTAGATAGACTGCATAGAGTGTCTAGACACAGGTGCTGTAGATTCTTCAGTGCAAGTGATTTTCACACATCTGTTTTATAATAAGTTACTTAATTCTATTTAGAATTTGCCACCAATTCGAAACAAGGCTTTTAAGAAAAAGAAGAAAAGCAAAAATAAAGTCCCTTCAAAGATAACCTCTGAGGAAAACAAGAAAAATAAGATCAAGTCTTACGATTATGAAGCATGGGGAAAACTTGATGTGGTGAGTCTTAAGATTTGCTTTGTTGTCTGAGTCTTGTCCCCAGTTGATTCTGTATTAAATAAGATTTTGTTATAGTGCTGAGAATTCAGTCCACCCGTCAGTATCTTACTGTGCTCTGTACTATATGAACTTAGGGTAGCTTTCTCCCAAAAGATTACACATTTAATATTTGGAATATTGATAAATACTTGGTTTTCTATTGACTGTGCTTTCATCCAGCAGATTAAATTTGAGTTTAAGGGGAAAAAACCCTTTTAACAATAGGCCTATTAAAATGTCATAATTATAGTAGAATATAAGACTAAACACAACTGTCAGTGTTGAAGGACATATTAATAAAATCTTACTTGTATTATTTTGCGTTGTTAAATTATAATGAAGACAACTGTTGGCTTTTTTTTTTTTCTGATTCCAGGATAAAATACTTGAAGAACTTGATAAAGAAGATAGTACTCATGATTCTGTATCTCCAGAATCAGACTCTGAAGAAGATGGAATTCATGTAGATGCTGAAAAGGCTCTTGCAGAGAAGGAAAAGGTTACAGAATTACTGATGTTTATTATTGGTAAAGTAGCAATTTGGGTATAGGAGTATTTGCAATTTTCTTTTAAAAGATCATCCACTGAGACCACACATCTGGAAAAAGAATTGACTGTTTGGAAGTCTTTCTGTCTGTTTCCCTGCCCATTATTCCAAAATTCTCACTGCAGTTCTATTCCTTCTAATTGTTAGTAGCAGCAAGCCTGGTAGATTTTAATTAATGTGTCCTTGTGATGACGAATGTATTGGTGATGTTTTGCTTTGAGAAGTTGAATGGCTGTATAGAATTGATATATAGACCAAACTTTTTTACCTGAACACAACATCTGAAGGCCCCAAACTAAATCTGCAAGAACTTAAAAATACGTCCTTTGTGATGCCGGTACATCTGGAAATGATGGGTGAATTACTTTGCTTTAATAATGGCAAATTCATACCGGTTCAGTTTTACCTAACAGGGTAGGATATAGAAAGAGATCTATGGCATGCTTCGTTGCCATGAGAAAGAGGCTAAGTTGTGTAGCAGCTTCTCTGTTTTTGATAAACTTCTTTGTTTGTAAGCAATCACCTACCCCATCTGTCAGTCAGTATTGACTTCAGTAGTTCTAGCTTCGGTTTGGGTTTTTGTGGGGTTGTTTGTTTGATTGTTTTAAATTGCCTGTGTGGGTGATGTTTGTGTTGTATTCCTGCTGCTGTGGGAATTCCTTATCATGTGATCTGCAGTCTACACTGCACAGAAGTTGAGATGTCTTTGGCCACTATTATCTTGGTTGCAGTGAGGTCATTGAGGATGCATGAGATAAGTTGTGTCCCAGAGGAGGCAGAAGTGAGAATGTCGACTTGGAAAGCAAAGATGTCAAACCTAGTTACTACAAACTTAAAAAAAAAATTAAAAAATCAATAATTTAAGTAGCTATATATGTGCTTGTTACAGGTTTCTGGAAAAGAACTAGAGACACTGAAAATTAATATTTTATAGACCTGTGTTATAGACTACATAATGAAAATTATAATATGGTGCACTTAGAATATATTAGTAAGTATATTTTATGGTAAAGCAGTACTTCATGGGAAATGTTGAACAAAATGTTTAAGCATTTCTAAAATACTTTGATTTTTTTATAGGTTTTTAATTAGCAATGTGTCTGCCAATGTACGGTAACTTGCTGAAAAAGCTTTTTTCTATTTACAGGGTAATAACTATTTTAAACAAGGAAACTTTGATGAAGCTATAAAATGCTATACTAGAGGGATGCATTCTGATCCATACAATCCAGTATTGCCCACAAACAGAGCATCAGCATTTTATAGAATGAAAAAGTAAGACTTGCATTGTTAAATCTGTAATATTTTTGTACTTGAAATGCTACCTTCAGATTTTTGGTTTAGTTTTAATCCTTGATTTATACGTTATGCTGTGGCGTGTAAGTCTTACACATTAGTCTGTGTAAGGCCATTGTTGCAACCTGCTTTCCAGTTTCAAAGTAAAATAGGAATTGCCAGGAGAAGCAATCTGGTAGTTTCCCTCATCAAATTTTCCTTAGCTTGCACACCAGTAGTTCACTGTCTTCTGTGTTACTGTGTAAGACTTGAAGATAAAAGAGGAAGAGAAAGTTAAATTGCCTTTCAGATTCAGTGAGCTCTGTTTCTAAGGCTTTGATTAGTTTTGGGTGAAGAAAGGATGCAGGGAGTTGGTTGTTCTCCTGCGGCAGTCGAGATTCTTGACTGCTTTCCGTTCTTATTTTAATGTATTTGGAATCAGGAGAAGTGTAAATACTTGGTTTGTGCTCCTTCTGAAGCATGTAAGATTTCAATGTTATCAAGAACTTGGAGAGGCTCTGAGTGAGATAAACTACTGAAGTTTTGGGGTTTGTTACCTAGACATGTCCAAACTACTCATTCGGTTTTTTGATAGGTTTTCTGTTGCGGAATCTGACTGCAATTTAGCACTTGCTTTAGATAGAAATTACATAAAGGCTTATGTGAGAAGAGGGGCCGCTCGCTTTGCTTTGAAAAATCTTCAAGGTGCTAAAGAAGGTGGGTCTCTTTTAGTTCTTTTCTTAAAATATATGCAAACTGATGTGATCTGCATCTTTGATGGAGGAATTTAATTTTCATTTCCTATAAACAAAGAAATGAAATACCATGTTGCATATTCTTCTGGTAAGGTAAAATTCAAGTAGCAAGTCCAAGTGATAGTGGTAGATATTAGTAGTTCTGGAATGGTTCAGATTTAACTGTTTTACAATGATATATTCCTTGAAATATCTCATTCTTCTTGGGTCACTACAAAAAAGGTTTATCTCAAAAGAATGCTCTGCCTACTGGTCTGTGCTTCCCACCTGAAACATATTTTTCCGATCTTCTGATAGATTATGAAAAGGTTTTGGAGCTGGATGCAAACAACTTTGAAGCAAAAAATGAACTGAGGAAAATTAATCAGGTAATAAGATTAAGGCCCTAACAAAATCAGTACACCCTGTTTAGTTTGTATAACAAGAACTGATTCAACAAATTCTCACGTGCTTTTTCTGGCATATGAAGTTCACTGGGGTGAAAATCTTTAGTGAGGTTTCTTTTGGAGAAACTCACACATATGCAAATAAGAGTGGATCTCAGACTAAGACTGCATGTGTGCACCATCTGGCATTCTTTGGAATTTTTTGCTGGTTGGTTTTCTTTGGTTGAGTTTTGGTGGGTTGGTTGGTTTATTTTTAAATTTTTCCCCCATTTTATACCTCCTGTGTTAATGCCCTTTTCAGTCATGCTTAGTATTTTGGTATAGGGTAGCACAGCACATGAGATAACCTCCATGTTCTCTTGGCCATAAAACTGCTTGCTGGCCTGCTTGTAGTCTCACTGATTGCTGTGGTCAACCCAACTGGAAAGTTATTCTAAGAATAAAACAAAATACTCTAGTCCAAGTTAGATCCCTATCATGACAGGAAGTAGAATGTTAATTATGATGACTTTTCGTAAATACAAGCTCACCTGTCATTTCTGTATTAATTTAGTTACAGCTCTTCAACTATATTTTTGACAGTGCTTGAAAAATTTATTTTCCAAATGAAGATGCAAAGTCTCCAGTAACTGAGAAAATAAATGATATGTAAATTGGACTATACAAAGGTTCCATGAGTCATGGAACAATTTCAACTTGTTTTTAAATTGTCTCTTTAAATTTGCATTTAATGTACAACACAAGCACTTCCGTTAAAAAGCTTGGCAGATTTTCTTATCTTAAAAGTTTAGAAATTATTTTAATTTATGTTCTGGAAATGTTTAAGTGGGGAAATACTTACTGAAGGAAAAAAATTGTTTTTACAGGCTCTGTCATCAAAAGAAAATTCAGAACAGAAAGAGTTTGAAGTTGCAGTCAGAACAGGATTAACAGATGAAGAGAAGCAGCGCATTGAAGACCAGCAGCTCAAGCAAAAAGCAATTGCAGAAAAAGATCTGGTAGGTCACAGATTCTGGTGGAACAGGAGGAACCTAGCAAAGAAAAGGGTTGTGTTGTTACATTAGTTATGCAAATGTATCAATTAAACCTTGTACTTCATATATGGAATGTTCTTGATGTTACCTTAGATGTTTCCCATTTTGGCCTTTAGGAAGGTGAATGGGACAGGGAGTTCTGTTTGGATTTGTCTGGAGGAATAATTATAAAAGGTAGCTTTTACAGTCCAAATTGTATATGCAAAATTCAAAATACATGGTAAGAGAAATAGAACTTAAACTGCACTTTACAAAGATCCTATTTCTCCATTATTATAAGCATCTTGATGTTTGTTTGTCCAAGGGGAGTTGTGGACTATTTCTTGTTTTCAAACGGCTGATGACATGATGAATAGTAGTTATAAAAAGGACTTTGGGGATGCAGACAACAATGACAATAAAAATGTATTTCTGGATACGTAGTCTTTACTCATGGTTGGCTTATTTATTTCCCCCTCTCACCACTCTTTCAATAAATAAATAACATTCCCAAGTGAACCAAAGTATTTCTGTTCACTTACCTAGCTGTGTAACTTCTGACTTACCATTATTCAGATTTGCTACACCGGTTGTAAGAAGTAATTAGTCAGATAAGAATCAAAGTATGCATTAAGGAACAAGAGTTTGAATAGGTCTCAGAAAGGAAATTTCAGTCTAATGCAATACTTCATTGGCAGCAAAACCGGCTCACTGCAGGCTTGTTCCTGATGACATGGATCCTTGTCAGGTCTGAACTATGGCCTTCCTGATTTTTGGTCAGTCAGTAGAGTAGGAGTAAAGAGGATGTGCAGCTTCAAATTAGTACTGAGAAGCAAAAGGTAATTTTAGTCCCCCAGAAACAAACAAAAAAGTAATGTAACTTTCTTGTATGGAGCTTTAATTAGAAAACAACAACATTTGGACCCAAGTAATATTTGAGGGTAAGTTTCATGGAGCAGGATAAAGATGGGTTTGTGAAGTGCAAAAAGTTACCTTGAAAGGGGAATTGTGAACATTCAGCTTGTGTTTAAATTCATGAGGTACAGGGTAGGTTATCCTGCACATCAAGCATGAAATTAAATAACAGGTTGTAGACTTAAAAGTCTGCATTTGAACTAGGCATGTAGCAAAGTTTTTTTTATCCTTGAAATATTAGAAAGTATTAGGATAATTTTGTGTTCTACCTCCAAACTTAGATAGGAAGAGATACGCTGTAACTGTCTGCCCTGATGTGGGTTTTCTTTGCGATTCATGTTCATACTTACGTTAAGACCCTCTCTGCAAAAAAGGATAAGAAGGTTCATTGCACTAGATTTTCTCAATGCTGGGGTTTTTTTGTGACCTACCTATTCCAGGGTAACGGTTATTTCAAAGAGGGAAAGTACGAGGCTGCAATAGAATGTTACACCCGTGGTATCGCAGCAGATGGCACCAATGCACTACTGCCAGCTAACAGAGCCATGGCCTACCTAAAGATTGAGAAGTAAGTGGAATTGCACATGCTGTATTGTTTATTGTAAATCAGGAAGAATAATGAACCAGCAGATTTTTCACTCAAGCTGAGTTACTGTCACTCCTCATTTTTGTTAGAATTCAGTATAGAATAAATCACAAAGTAGTAAAGGACAGCAAACAAATCTGTTTCTGTGATCTTGAAATGCAGTTTGTAGGAAGCAAGTTCTGAAAGAATAAAATAGCACCAGTATGAAAGAAGAATGGTTTCTGAAGTTGGATTTTTGTTCTTCTATGGGTGCAAAATTCTGATATTCACGTTTCTGAAAGAAACTGCCCAAAGCTTTGTCTTTGACTATGAAACCCAGTCAGCTACTAAATGTTGTACTGTAAAAAGAAGTGAATTATAACTTCTGCCTTTGGAGGGAACGAATAAAAGCTTTTTCTGGAAATGGTTACCTTTTAAAAATGCTTCTTTTAACTTCACTGATAGAGGCGTGTATGTGTCGCTTGTTTATTTTTAATTAAATTTTATCCAAAAAAAACCAGAAACTGTAGAGAAATTCATGCTTTCCAGCAAATTAGATAAGTTCCATATGGACAGTTTTTAGGTGTGAACGTTTTTTGACTCTGTGACGGTGTGGTAATTTTAAACTTAGCTGATAGCATGAGAAGCAGAGAGCAGAGGGTTATGTTGGTCATGTGTTTTAACGTAACATGGCTGAGTATCTGTAGAGACAGTATATAGATCTCAACTTAGGATAAGATGGGTTGCATGGATAGTATTTCTGACACAACACCTGTAATTTAAGACAGCAGAATGGAAATAATCTTCTGTGAGATTCAGAGGAAGCGATAATTTAATTGAATGACCAAGCAAGAAAGTGATTCCGTATGATAAATCTTGTATTGGGTCTTTACATTTGAAAGAGGACCTAACATTAAATGCAACAAAAGCCCATTGGTATTCTTACAAACTGCTCGTGCTGATGAGAACACCAAATAAAAATTAATTTGCGTAAATATAATGATAGTTTGAACATGGAGAAGAGGAATGAATGAAGATACTTTAATAAGCACATAGTGGAATTATGATCTAATGTAACAGTATAAATGGATGGAATTTTAATCTTAAAATGAAGCAAATGACATTAATGCAAAGATATTCTGAATTCTGATTCTGAAATAGTTAAGGACAAGTCACAGAATTCCAAATGTAGAGAAATTTATTCTCATGCATACTTACTTCTTCTCTCTGGTATGTTTTCTTTGTTTGTAATGGTATTTCTAGTTTTCAGAAGTACAAAGCCATGGTACTTAATTGGATTTTAAGGCTGTTGTTGAATTTTTAAAGTGAGCTTTGCTCTGACAAGCTTTAAGTGTTTTTTTCTTCTTTACAGAGGATGTGAATTTTTATAATGCTAAAAAGAATCAGCACTTTGTTATGAGATACCAAAAGATACAGCTTAAATTTCAAGGTGCTGCAAAACCATATTTTATGGGAATTTTTTAATTTGCATTTTAGCTCAGTGATATGTTTATATATGTAGGTAATGATATTTTATATTTTAATTGGTTTGGGTAGCTCTGTCTTTTCAGTTGAAACTGCTTCTTGAAACTGATTATTAATTTTATACTACGCTTTTGCTGAGGTACAAAGAGGCAGAAGATGACTGCACACAAGCTCTGCTCTTAGATTCTTCCTATTCTAAAGCTTTTGCTAGAAGAGGAGCTGCCAGAGTTGCTCTTGGAAAGCTAAAGGAAGCTGTTCAAGGTATGATTTTGAATTAACCTAGATGTGGTAGGTAAGAGAGCAGTATAAGGACATCCTGATCTTTTTTGTTCTGACTTACTAAGATGATCAGTGCAAGAGTTAAGAATTAAGTGGTTTCTGTTGATTTCACTGAATATGTATAAAAACCTCTTGTGTTGGTGCCCACATAATGGGAAGAGACTTGTATGAATTTACAGCTATTGCTGGTTTTGATTAGTAGTAAGAAATAGTTTGAGTTGTTCTTTTAAAAGGTAGGTCATGATATGGGCATTAGGATGATTTGTAAGGGGATGGACAGTGAGGTAGATTGAGAACTGGCTGACCAACAGATCCCAGAGCGTCTTAATCAGTGGCAGGCCTTCAACTTGATACAGGGTCTAGTTGGAGACCCTTCACTAGTGGTGTCCCTCAAGGTTCAATACTGGGCCCATTGTGGTTTAACTTGTTCATCAATTACTTGATGAAGGGGCAGATGCTTCCTCAGCAAGTTAAGTGATGACAAAAAGCTTGGAGAAGTGGCCAGTACCCCAGAGGGCTCTGAGCCTTCCAGAAGAACCTTGACAGACTGGAGAGAAAAGGCAAATGCAGGGTCCTGCACATGGGGAAGAATAACCCCTGCCAGCACAGGCTTGGGGCTGACCTGCTGGGAGAAGGACCTGGTGGACAAGCTGTCCATGAGCCAGCAGTGCCCTTGTGGCCAGGAAGGACAATGGACTCCTGGGCTGCATTTGGAAGAGCATTGCCATCAGGGCCAGGCAGGTGATCCTGCTCCTCCACTGAGCCCTGGTGAGGCACATCTGGAGTGCTGTGTCCAGTTCTGGGCTCCTCAGTGCAAGAGAGACACGGAGCTCTTTGGAGTGGAGGAATGATCAGAGGAATGGAGCATCTGTCTTACGGGGAGAGGCCGAGGGAGCTGTGGCTCTTCAGTCTTGAGATTGACTGAGAGGTGACCTCACCAGTGTCCCATCGATATCTGAAGGGATGGTGTCAAAAGGATGGAGCCAGGCTCTGCTTGGTGGTTCCAAGCAATAGGACAAGAGGCAGCAGGCAGAAACTGATGCACAGGAGGATGAGGAAGAACTTCTTTACTATGGAGGTGACCACACACTGGAACATATTGCCCGAAGAAGTAGAGTCTCCCTCACTGGAGATATTCGAGGACTGCCTGGATACAGTCCTGTGCATTGCATTCCAGAATGACCCTGATGAGCAGGGAGGTTGGACCAGATAATCCACTGGCCTTCCAACCTTGCCCATTCTGTTACTTACCTGCCTTTAATTATTTTTAGAGCTATGAAAGGAAAATAGAAGGTTTAAAAATCTGCCATGTGCATGTTGTGACTTGAAATATCTACAGTATGTGTTATTTTCCACTCAGATTTTGAAGCTGTTCTGAAGCTGGAACCTGGAAATAAACAAGCAATAAATGAACTCACAAAAATAAGGAATGTATGTATGCTTATTTGGGTATAGTGGGATTTTGTTTGTTTGGGAGCTTTTTGTAAGGCTATAGTACTAGAAGGGTTTTTTTTCTTTATTACATTATTTTTAACATACCTTGTATTTGTTCATGAACCACCTGATCTTTTGGACAACTTGCCATTTTTCAGGAATTAGCTGAGAAGGAGCAGCAGACTCACCAAGAATATCCTGCAGTGTTGATTAAAGAAGCAGAAATTAAAAATATAGTGAAAATGATTGATAATCCGTTACAGATTAAATCAACAGTAAGTTATGTGAATTGCTTTCTATAATGATGGGAAAAGTAGAGCTTAGAGTTAAAATCTATGTTCTGTACTGTAGACTAACCCTGGATAGGTAGCCTTGCCTGTGGAAAGCCAAAAATTTATAAATTTAGTCTTTTGATATTTTTCAGGAACATATGCATACATGGAAATGCTGAAGTTCACAGCAGTGGTAGTGTAAGCGTTCAGGCTGCAGTACCACCCTCAGCAAATATGGTGTATGCATACATTTATAATGTGGATTAGACAGGCAGCCCCCAAAACCCTGTCTTGTGGCCTTAGTAACATTGCAGTTGAGAGTAAATGGGAAAGAGTTGAGAAGCTCTGGGTAAACTTTCATTTCTACTGCTCTTTACAGGTTTTACAGCAGCCATAATGGTTATAAGACATGTTGCCTACTTTCGTCATATGCTGCTGTCATGTAGGGCTGCTTTCCAAAGAGCTTTGAGCATGCCTTTTCATCCATATAAACTGCAGGACAGCTGGATATTGGTTTTCAATAAGCAGTGTATTTGGATGAATGAGCAATGTATCAATTATCAGTGGTTATAGTTAGGTGAAAAAATGCTATACCAGGTTTCTTTGTGTATTAGACTTCCTCTTTTAGTACATTTAATCTTTATACATTCAGTTGTGTAAATACAAAGGGTGCTCGTACTTTGTATGTGTATGCACTCATGCTATTTGAAAACCTTTGTTTACCCTCATAAATAATATAATTCAGACGGATAGTTCTAGTAGAAAATGTGTGATTAGTTTGATCCTTTGGGAGGGGGGAGTATTATGTTCTCTCTATAACTTGAAACATTATTTCTTTAAACCTAAATGAATTTATTGTGAAGTATCTGAAACACTGTAGTCAGTTATATTTATTAAGTGTTCACTTTGGCTGCTAAATTAAGTAAAGATGCTAGGTTGGTTGTATTCCTATTGTTACTCTGTTAAAGTAGAATAAGTATAGATGAAACATCTGTACATTTATTTACTAGTGCCATTTCCTAGAAGTCTAAATTGTTGAGTATGTTCAATCATGTGCATTTGCCTCTATTTCTAGAGCAATACATTCTATGTTCATGTTCAGGAAATTAAGTTCTAAAGTAAAAAGTGATGAGAGCTTTTTTTCTAAGACCTGTGATGGTGGCACTAGGTGATGGTCAAAAATAGTGAGGATCCTGCAAAGATTAAATAAACTGAAGCATTTTAGCATGTGGTGGAATTAATAACCTTAGGATATATGTAATTTGGTCAGTCAGCAAAATTGAGTTACAGATATTTATTATATCATAATTGTAAGTTGTGGGCCAAGGCCTGTGTTGTTGGATTTTTTTTGTTTGTTTGTTTTTTGTTTTGCTAAATTACAAAGCTTGACCACATAATGGGACAAAGTATAAGATAGATCTTGCCTATTCAACCTTAGTGGGAAAAAGTATACATTTTACATTTTTAATTATTACTGGGAAAACAGACTGCATATGGAGATCGACTAGGGTAAGGATATACTGGTTTATCAGGATAAAGCAATAAAATTATATCAGGCTTCATGTAGAATTTTATGGTTTCAGGTTTTGCCATTTACCTTTATGCAAAGTGTCCTCTCTGTGCACCAGTACAGAGATAACTGGTTATCATACAATTATTTTAAGTTACACACAGCTGTGTCTGGCATCTGTTTAAATACTTGCGGTGAGTCCACGTGTGACATGAGTGAGATCTGTGCTCTGTTTAGAAGCCATTGCGAAGGATAGATATTGAGGAAGTTGATGATGATACATCTGATGGTGACTTGCCCAGCACTACTTTAGTCAATAACTGGAAGAATTCAGTGAGTGTTGAAGAAACAGAAACTCTAGATCAGGATGATCTGTTGACTGCAGTTGATATTCCAAAAGCAAAGCACTTGAAAATAGAAGAAATCAGTGATACATCACTATTACAGTAAGTATAATTCTGATCCTCTTTTAAAAAGGTAAATGTAGTTGGAATATCATCTTCATTTCAAGATCTCTACATGTGGTGAGGTATTGAAGATACTTTGGAGAATCTGAATTAAAAAGGAAATGTTTAAAGAAGCTGCACATCTGCCTCTTTAACCACACAGTGTTTGAGACAAATATGATCTGTTTACTGTCGGGGGGAAAACTCAGTCTTACATTGCAAATATAAAGAAATTCATATTTCCCTGCATATGCTGTACTCTTTCTTGCTTTGGTACTCCATCTGCACTAGCTGTTTTTTACAACTTTTATTTGTAGTTTTTTAGAAGACATTTTGAACCGAGTTCAGTCATTCTTTGTACCCCAGTTGTGTGAGAGAAGGGGAGCAGATGAGTGGCACCACTCTTTCTCTGCTGAGGCGGGAGGTAGCTTCAGATGTGCTCAGTTTCTAAGTCACACTGTGTTAGTTAGGCAAACTCAAGTCTGTCTTGCTGAAAGTAAGCTGAAGTACAGAAGCATTATCCTTACTCAGTCTTAGAACTCATTGTCCAATGCATTGACACTGCCTCGTTCTGTTAAGAGAAAGAATCCTTATGAAGGAATTTCTGTGGGAAACACTGGTCCCACCTACCTTTCCTAGCTCAGTTAAATGTGTGAAGTTGAAGAAAAAAGTATGTTCTTAGCCATTTCTTAAATCCTAAAAAATCAATGGACTTAAATGACAAATTATAGAATAAAAAATAGATCTACTGATATCAGTGCTGAAACCAGTTTATCAGTTTGACGTCATTACTGTTCTGCATTATGAAATTGCAGAAAATGAGATAGATTTTTTTTTTTTTTGGCATGTATATAGGGGGGAAACTCACTATAGAATGCAGTTAGTTCCAGAAAAAAAATAGAGGCTGAATAAATTTAAGTATTTGCAGGTGTGGTTTTTAGAAAAACTGAATCAAATATAAAGCCTGTATAATTTGAAGGAATTTTAAAATATCTGCTTGAACTAAAGCACAGTCTTTAAAAAGTTTTCACTATTATAGCTTTTAATAAATAAAAATATCTCCAGTTAGGTGTCAGTGTAGAATTTCCTTAAAAGTTTATTTGATTATGTTTTTCAAAATACCTTTGCAGGCTGCCTGTAAATGTGAAAGGAATTTCATCCACATTGCATCCATCTTTTCCTGCAAGCAAGCAGAGAGAAAAAGACATCAGAAGGTCATTTATGTCTGCTTCTCCAGTTCCTCCCATTCCTGCAAATTCTTTCCAGCTTGAATCTGACTTCAGGAAGTTGAAAGACTGCCCTGAAAACATGTACTTGTACCTGAAGGTATGAAACATAGAGTGTCAAGAGTGTTTGGACAGTTTCTTCAACATTAGTTGAAGAAACAGTACCTTTAGGTGGAAGAGATAGCTATGTTTAGAGTGTCTCAAGTGTACAATAGTCCCTTTTCTTAATTGTCTTCACATAACAGTAAGTAGTCTGATGTGCGTTGGAGTTTTTCTTCTTTTGTGCCTTTTTTATTTGCTTTAGGTACAGTCTCTGCTTTTTTTTTTTTTTTTTAATAGAAGCCCTTGTTCTTTAAAGACTTAAATACATTAGTAACTCTATTAAATTCTAATTCTTCAAGTAAGTGCTTCAAGTGAGGGTAATTAAGCATAGCAACGTTTTTAAACTGAGCACATGCTTGAAGCACAACAATCTACTTAATGTGTACTTTTACTTGCATATATTTGGGAAAAAAATCACTTAGATTTTTTTTTAAGAGAAGTTAGAAAGTACCATTACCAAAAAAACCCAAACAAACAAGCAAAAATTGTCGTTTGATGTCAAATTGTGCAGTTTGGGGTTTTTTGCTTTCTTGCACTTCAGCATTGCCCATGACCTTCTAAAAATACATGTGTGATTCTTATGACTCAGTTGTATTTTTTTTTGTTTAACTTTTTAAATTTTTCCATAGCAAATAGAGCCCTCGCTTTATGCAAAGCTGTTTCAGAAATCCTTAGATCCAGACTTGTTTAACCAGATCCTGAAAATTCTGCATGACTTCTACATTGAGTAAGTTTAACTCCTCCTTTGTTTTACGTTGCTTATTGCTGTTCTGAAAGGTTTGGGGGTTTTTTTGGTCGGGGACAGTTGTTCTTTTTGTTTTGTGTTTGGGGATTTTTTTATCTACTCTCTAGTCCCAACCTCAGGGGCTTACAAAATTGTTTCCAGCGCACGGCATTACATGAGCATAATGAAATAACTGGAATTAGTCAACAGTTGTTTCTTAAGAAGTGAAACTCATCATGAAAAATCAGGTAGAAAAGAAGTGAAAAAATACTTTTAGTGAATGTTGTTGAATTGTGTTTACTAAAGAACACCAGAAACTTGCATTAGTCTGTATGAAATAACTTTTATTCATGTTACTGTGTGTATTCTTAGAGACATAGAACTGCACATTGTCCTCTTTTTAACTTTCTAAAGCTGAGAAATTCAGAGGGTTTTGCCACACTTACTGTGATGCTTATTTGCTTATTTATTTGCTAGCATTTTACAGTTGCCTGTAGCAAATGTCTGTTGGAGACTGAGGTTCTGATAAGACTGGACCTGACAAGTTATTTTTGAAATTTCTATCCATGCTACCATTTGAGTCCTAAAGTTTATTTAATCTGTCAGAGGCAGTGTTCTGCTTTTCTGAATGGCACTGAGAAGCACACACTCGATGCTTTTCGGTGCTGTTTTATGGAGATAAGCAAGCATAAATCAATGTTTGCCTTTCCCTTGGTTTCCTTAAAAAGTAAAATGTCCATCAAATGGGTGACAGTGCTGTCTTAGAGATATAGTCCAGCATTTGGTCATACAGCATCAAAAGGCTAGGAAGCTGAAATTGTTTCCTGGTAAGAGTAAGGTAAGAGTCCTATCTCCCTCCAAAAGAAATGTGAAGTTATGAAAGAAAAACACTATTTGTTAGTATTTGTAACAAAGGCAGTACCTGTTTACTGTTGACCAGAAAAATGTAAAATTAACACAATCTAGGAATTTTTTGTGTTGATAAAAATTAAAGCAGCTGTAATTGGCTGAGCTTTTCAGTGAGTTTACTCTGGCCACAGATGCTGCTTCCTTTCACAGTACCTGATACATATAAAAGTAGTGATGTTGTGGCCAGGTGTAAGCATTAAATCGTGTAGTATGTATTCTGTTCATGGCCAGCAGTCAGTTTGCATCAGTCTAGGTTTTTGTATTTCTTCATTCTTGCTCAGCAGAACAATAATACCTACATAAAAGCTTCTGGAGACTTTTTGCTTTGCGAATGGACAAGTGATGGGGACAAAGATAGGGAATATGAAAGAGAAGGGAATTCTTTTGGTCCTTTAATTTCTTGTTCCTAAATTCTTCAATATTGCTTGCAGCTACTGAATAATTCTAATCAGCATTGGTTATTTTTATATTTGTAATAATCTTCTTCAGGAAAGAGGACCCTTCGCTCATCCTTGAAATCCTCCAGAGGCTCTCTGAATTAAAAAGATTTGATATGGCAGTAATGTTTATGTCAGGTTCAGAAAAGAAAAGTAAGTAATTTCCTAGTGTCTTTGTAAACTTGCTTTGCAATACTGTAGAATCTGGAAAAAAAAATGTAAAACTTAGCACTATTCTTGTTTATTCCATGTAATAATCACTTTTGTTGTCCAGCTTTTTATTGTTATAGAAGTTGATATGAATGTCATGTATTTTTTCTTAATCCTTTGACTCCTTATTTATTGTTTAGACTAGAAAACTACAGCTAAATCCTCTTATTTTAATCAGTAATACCACTGCATTTTATTTTGATAAAATAAGCTTTGCTAGCTTGTCAGTTTGTAGCTGGTAATGTTACAAATTTATGAATTTGTATGAAATCCTACATCTGAAATCCAGGGTATCCAGATTATACAGTTTCCACTATTAACAATTATTTCTTGACAAATCCCGACTTTTCTGTTGGCAGAGGAATGCAAACATCTCTGAAACCCTCAGCCTGGTTGTCTGTCCTGTTCTGGAGGCATCACTCCCACTAGTTTGCAATTTGTGTTGACATTGGCTTGAATTCATGGTTCATAAAAGTGGGGTTTGTGTCAAACTTTTTCTTTATTTAGCACACCAGACAGGCTGTATAATAGTGAGACACAAGCAAAACATTTCTCCGGGATCATGTAAATTTAAATTTACTATCTAGAGCTGAGTTTCACTAATAACCTTTACCCTTAAAAAATTTTGAAATATGAAACTCCTTAAAATAAAATGACTTACTGAAGTGCAATGCCTCTTACGAATGGCATTCACTTTACCTGATGTAAGCTTTACCTGCCACTGGCATTAACGTTTGTCTTCTGCGTGTAGTGGAATAGTGTCAAGATAGTAAAGAAACTAAAAGCTGCCCGTTGCCTGGATTATGTACCTGTATAAGGAAGTGTTCTTAGGCAGCTCCTGGGCATCAAAACAAAGTGAGAGTTTTGCTTTGCTACTTTTGTTCATCTTCCCAGTAGTTTAAAACTGTATTTGTATTTCAGCTGTGTAATCCATATGCCCCTTACTCTCACCAAGGAAAGAATTGGACTAATTCACCTTAAGAGTGTGAATCACAAAAATAACAGTTAATGTTGGGATTTTCTTTTTCAGTTACACAGGTATTATTCAATCATGTGAACCACATGGGATTAAAAGATGCTTCTGTTGAAGAATTGGAGAAGAAATATGGCATTTTCTCTTAGCAAGATGGCTGGCATAAATGTCTGCATTTGCACCTTTTTTCATGTGGAAATTAGCTAAGAAGCCTATAATGACTGCAATTTTGTTGCTTTTTTTAAATAATGAAACTATTAAACTTCGGTTAGCCAAATGGCAAGTGCCTGAAAAGATCATTATTTAGTTCTGCAGCACACTTGTTCTCCAGTACCTGAAACAATATGGAGCTACATTTTCTTCAGTGAAATCTGTTTTCCTGAAAAACAATTGAGCAGATTGGCATTCAGGATCTGGACTGTAGATAGAGAACTTTATTAAAAGGAAATAAATATTTATAAACATGTCTTTGGTAAGAATCAAAGTCTGTATATTAGAATTATGCATGGGTTTTTTATTTTAGAAAATAAACTGACTGTTGAATTGAAGATATTATATTGTTAAGGAGTTGGTTTTGGTTTTGTGGTTTTTTTTTTTAATTAAGGTGCCTAAATCACTCTTCTGTAAAGATCCATCACATCAGAACTTGTACTGTGCAAAATGAACCTGAAGTATGATGGCAAGAAAATTCCAGAATTTTAACTTGCATTTATCTAAAAGTGGAGTTTTAGCATTGATAGCTGAGAACCTTGAGCTATTCGTGTGAACCTCAACTATAATTGCAGAATAGAAGAAAGACAAATACTGTAGAATTAAACTAAAAGTTTAAAGAAAAACACTTTCTGTCGTCTTTCAAGAGTACTTTCAAAACAGTCTGGTGAAACTTCATCTTTTTGGGTCAGTTGTTCCTGACTGGTTAAACCCCTTAAGGTAACGCAGGAGGCTAAGCAAAATACCTCAACAATAGGAGGTGGCAAAAGCATGAAATTAACTGAAATTCTGAGATAAGAGTGAGCATGAGGCATAATAAATTACTTGTACTGCTTACATGACCAGGAGGAAATAACAGTGCTTGTCAAGTATACTCTAACTGTAGTATCCAAGTGGTGGTATAAGCTGGCTCTTCCAGCCTACACATGCTAATATCCTGCCAGTTTGCTTTCATCCTGATTCCGCCCCTGTGCTGTACCGATGCTTCTCTGAAAGTTTTGGGTTGGTAGTTGTGCAGTTTTTCAAAAAATTATTCAATAGCTATAGCATTCAAAAAGGCTTCAAATTCCCAACAAGGATTAGTAGGAAAAAGTGTAAATGTTGTCTTCTATGTAATCAGTATTAGAAAACTAATTTTAAAACATTTGCAGCTAAGTTATGTCCTAGTTCAGATATAATCCTGTTTAAAAAAAAGTTAACTGAGCTGCAGCCTCAGCCTGGTAGCAACTGACCAGGAAAGGCATTAGTTCTGGACCACTAGGTAGTTTCAAATTAGCCCGGGACCTGAGCACCAGTGTAGGTGACCAAGAGTCACCTACAACTCCACTGTGCTATGCTCTTAAAGAAAATAAACTGTCATGGTTGGGTTTTGTCCAAACTGCTACTTTGACAGAGATTTCTGTTCAAGATTTGTGCATGTTGAGGAGAGCTGATGAAGTTTTCCAAGCATGGTGAAGTGGATGAGTAGACCTGGATTTATGTTGCTACTGAACTTATGCCACCAAGATTAATCTTGCATATGATATGCTACTGTAGACTTTTGCTTTTATTTTTAAATGCAACATCCGAAAATAGTGAAGCTACTTTTCAGTGCATAGAAAACAGTGTAATATGGAGAGCAGAATGCAGGTATTCAGAGAATTGTCAGCTCCACCTGTTCCAGGAGATGGCAGTATTTTTTCCCTTTTAAATTGTTAGACTGCCAAATTTCTGAATTGTAGGGTTTGATAAAACATTGAGAAGATTCACAGATGTGAAGCAAGTAAAAAGAATCCTTTTGGGGAAGGGAAGTGGATTTTTTCTTCTTCTTTTTTTTTTTTTTTTTTTTTTTTTTTTTTTTTTTTTTTTTTAATCCAACACACTACAGTGGTTATAACCCTATTACATTGCAGAAAAAAGGTTACATAAATAGTGTAAAGCAGCTGAACTATGAAATACTTCATAGCCCTTGGCTATGTTAAAGTGTTCAAGGTGTCAAAAATATGAGATCATGTTTGCTGCAGATTCAGGCTTGAGTTTGGAATGATTCTTTTACTTACCAGTATTAAATGATGTTTTTCTAGATAACTTTTTAATTGATCAATTCTTAAAATTTGAATATTGATCTCCAAGACAATCAAACTCCATATTGTCTATGGTTTCCATAACCCAAGTTGTTAGAATGTTGAGGGAACTTATCCTAGGACTTACTTCTGCAGAACATCTTTACCGCTTTCCCTTTTGACAGTAGATTGTGACTTTTTTTTTCTTTCCAGCAACTCTGGGTAGCTCTACATTCATAAAGTAATTGTTTGAGCTGTTTTTGTCTTGCTTATAAGGATGTCCTGTGACAATCACACAATCAAGATAAATTTGGTTTACTGTTTACTCATTACATTCCTGTCAAAAAAAAAGGTTTTAACATAACTTGTACTTGGCAATACTTACGTCAGTTACTGTGGAAAGCATAAATGGATATAGTTTGAGTACTTGTTCCAAAAGATTTTTTAGGATTGAAAAGTAATGGTCGTGACACTGCTCAAGAAGTTCTTGCTGCTTCTCTTCTTCTTTGTTGTTTAACTTAAAAATAGACATTTCAGCTTGCTAATTCTCACATCAACAACTACTGTTGCTTTTGAAGTTACTTTTAAAATAATTTTTAATATAAATTTATATATAATTTTAATACCTTTAATATTAGTATAAGGTTAACATACCAGCTTTTGATATTTAGAGTATAAGTCTGGGGTCCAGAGAACCTGTGAACATCAGTTTCAGGAAACTTAGGTTGTAGCTCATTCTTCTCCTTTACTAGGGAGAGATTTTTCTTTGTCAGTGATGTGAATACACTTGCTTGTAGGTGCCATCACTAGGGAATACTGAAATGGAAGCAGATACTGAACAGTTCATTACCAGTGTCATCAGCTGTCAGTTGTTTTCTTCCATCTTACATGACTTTGTTCAGGGCGGTTTGTTTGTTTTAGTGCTGGTGCACTTAATAGTGCAGTCTCTTCTTAACTCCCTTTAACTACTGCTTATTTTGTTTTCCTCTTGTGGTTCTGTGTTTTCTTGTTACTGCTACTTAATAATTATTAAACAATCTGTCCTCATTTCCATTACTTACATGCTTTCCTCTTTTGAGATCATTGAAGAGCTCTTTGTTGTCGAGGTTACTCCCTTTTCACACTTGCTGTCCTTTCTTTCCATTGCCATAATTATTATGGCTTATAACATGATAATAATGCTTATTATCTTGATATTTGGTAACTGCCAAGTCTGGTGTACCCTTTTCAGCCCTTTTATTTTCCTCCCATGAAACCTTAATGAGCAATCTTACAACAGAGGAAGTAGAGAGAAGATGAAGGAAATGAAGCTTTTTTAAGTTGTCTGTAGGTGCTGTAGTGTCTGGGCTGCTTGGGATTGAACTACTGTCACTATTAGAATCTGAGAGTGTGGAGCATTAAGTATATATTCTCTTTTCTCTCCGTGTCCCATGTCAACTGTGGGCAACTGTGAGGCAATGAGTCTATGCCAGTCTCTTCTGCCACTTGTTTCTGTTTGTTTTCAGTAAATCGGTGCTTTTCTAGGAACAGCAATAAAGACCTTAATAATAGCATAGGGCTGCACATTTATTGACTCTTCCCCAGGTAAGATTCACTCTGTAATTCTTTTGGAGAAGCTGTCAAGCCACTCTTTCTCATGTCTTAGAGAGCAATTAGTTTTGAATTGCATTCTATCTTTGCTATTTTTGCGTGATGCTTTTTTAAACTTCCTTAAGGTGTATTTCTAAGGGTTGTGTTATTCAGAGGACACTATTGCCCTGCAAAATCCTTTGTTAGTGACTATCCTTGAGAGAGCAGGAAACTAGCCTGACATCTAAGGAACATGTTCTAAGCTGGAATCTAGTCTTCGTGTAAGTCTGCCAAATGACCTGGAATTGCATTAGTGATTGATCTATTTTCTTTGCTAGTTAGGCTTAGGGGAGATAGAGGTTTTGGGATAAAAGATGGAGGTGTATTTTTCACTGTTGTGTCTTCTCTTAAGCATGCAGTTCAGACTAATTGAAATAGTAAAGTTTAATGGGTTTTATGCATCTGCCACTTTTTCTTTGTACCATTTCACATAAACCATTTGTATCAGATCTTGTTACATCTGTCACTATGTGCTGATTCGCTGTCTGAATGTCTTCATTTTCACTGTGCCCTTTTTGTTAAAAACGTATTCTTCACTGCCTTCTCTCTCTTGTCATCAGTTGCAAGCAGCTCAGCTTCTGAAAGTGTCATTTGAAGGCCCCTTCTAGTTTCTAAATATTTCTGCTCAAAGCTCTTTGTTTCTGAAAGCTGCTTCTAATAACCTTGCTTCTTCAGGCTCCATTTTGTAGAAATACTTCACTCTAAAGTCTGACTCTATAAACTGAAGCAAATACAACATAAAACCAAAGCAAATTCTTTTTTTCTTTTTTCCATTTGCTATCTAGTCAAGTGATTGCTGAGTTCAGTTGTGGTTGCATACTTCAAAGTCTTTTGCGTTCTTAATAATAGCAGAAAGTAGTGTTTTCTTCAAACTTCATACCTTCCAGTCTCTCTGCTAGCAGTTGTTGCATTAATGAAGTTTAAGATGACAGCATAAAAGGTAGACTTGATTCCTTGTCCCAAGTGAGTCCACCTGGTTTATAAAGCAAGAAATGTACCATGAAGCATGAATAGTGTTACATTAATCAACAATTGAATATGCAAAAGTCTTCCTTGTCCTGGTGCTTGATAAGCTAGATGAATGCTCTGTGTTAACTATTTAAGTTCTATTTTGTGGCCCCTTACTTAGACAGGTCTTCCACAATGAGCAGAGCATCAGGTGAGTCTAAGTAAGGACATCCACAAAACCCCCTGTGGGAGACTGAAATGTTACTTGTTAATGGCTCAAACAATTGGCCAACTGCAAGGGTGCTCTGCTGAGGCCAGGTTTGCATCTCCCAGTCAAAGGGGAGGGGAGACAGGGTTTTGTGTGTGGTGGGGAAACCTCTGACCTATAACAGACCAAGAGGATGCTATCCATCACCAGAGAATGACCAGGACAAACCAACTTTTGTTTAGGAACAAGCTGGGTTTTGAGCCAGATGAGGGAAAACAGGAGAAACAGATCCTGTGAAAGTGAGGTGATGTTTTCTTTCATGCCAATGTCCTTTACTCAACTGGGTCAGGAGTAAAACTCCCCTGAAGGTATTTACCCCTTCTGATGGGGCATACCTGGCTCAACTACAGTGATGAGTAAGAGGCAGCTGTCATGTCTTAGAAGGTGTCATAAACCATCAATGACCCTTAAAGTGCCCCCTAGACACATTTCTGGGGCCTTCTATCAGAGGACGATCTACAGTGTTGAAACAGAGTGGTTTATATTGAATTGCTGTCACTTTTGGAAGAATTAGTAACACCTTGCTGACTTGAGAAAAACATACTCCAGGGCCTTTATTGGAAAAAGCTGCTAACCCTTTCTACAATAGCCTGAAGTTCAAATGTTTGAAATAAAAAGTAATGAGCTAGTGCTGTACACCAGGGCCTGTATGTAACACCATGTAGCATATGAGCCTTGAGGAGTCCAATTCTGTCCTTAGTGTTCAGATTTCTTTGATTTTTGTGATTAGATTCTGGTGGCTGTGAAAATTAGCCAGGCTATTACTGGATTACATCATACTAAATACAGTACTTAAGTGAAAGTGTGTGTGTTTTTCAAAAGATGGGTAAAAACATTATACAGGACCTGCCTGAGTTGAGACGGTCAAGATGATGGACATCTTTCCAAGCTCCCATGGAGGCAGGTCCATCATCTGACATCACATCATCTGGGATGCAGATGTAAAGTGCTCCATGTTGTCGCAGTGTCCGGTTTGCGCTGACCAACGCAGCCACAGGCTAGCTCAGTGGGTCTCACTGCGGCAACGTGGTAACGTCGGGGCGGCAGGCAGGGTGAGCCGCTTCCTTCCTGTGGGGACTTGGATCCCACCGCCAGCGACGGGCACGTAGATGGATCAAGCAACCGCGGCAGCTGAATGAAAGGCGGACTCCTCTGAGCAGGGTGTAACGTAGGTTTATTGAGGCAGAGGAAGCGCGGGGCTCTGCACGCTGCACCTGCTGCCCAGGAGAGACCCCGAGGGCAGGCGCGCGGCAGTTTTTAAAGGGGGGGTGGAAACGGGGGTGGTGACAACCGGTCAGCCAGTCACAGGAATTGGGGGGTTTAACCGGGGGTGTGAACCATAGAACTGGGGACCAACCACAAAATGATGGGAGGGGGTCTCCAGGGCCCCAGCCTATCACTTGACACCCCTCCTGGAGTTTTCCAGAAGCCAGGGAAGGGTCTCCGAGTGACAGACAGGGTGACCATGAGGAGAGAGGGGGGGCTTGACAGCGACAGGTGCAGGGAAGGAATGAATGACAGAAAACGTCTGGTTAAACAACCTAACTCATAAGGGGAAAACCAATACAGAACACAGGGGTATACAGTGGACTCAACCATTACAAAAGTAACTTTAAAATCTTACAAAAATAACTTAATAACTTAATAACTTAAAACAATTCTCACACCACCACACCATGTAATCCAATAACTCAGTGTCTGGCATCTGAAGGAGAAGTGAATTTCCCTTTCATAAGACTCAAGATCAACATATTTTTTCAAGCTTTCTAAATTTCAACATTTCTCTCTTCTTCAGTAAAATCTAAAAATTGATTAATGTTTTTAACAGGATTCATGGAAGATATGAACAGAACAATCTCCACTACCCTTTTCTAGTAAATTCCACTAGCTTTCCTCTCAGAATTACATTTTGTCCTAGTCTTTCTCTTCTCGTGCTTGTGCCTGTCACATACTGGGTTTATGTGGAGCCAGCTGTACTGAGGACAAATTCCTGCAGTCAGTGTTCCCATTACTGGACTTTATCAGGACACCTCTGCTGCTTCAGACACAAAGAAATTTGGCTCAATAAGAATGCCCACATGCTGCATATAAACCAGCCAGGCTTTGACTGTATTCCTACCTGGTTTGTGCTGGTAGAGATGGGAAGCTGTGGTACCATACAGCCAGAACTCCAGTCTCAGATCCTTTCATAAGGCTCCTTCCTCCAACTGCAGTAATGGCAATGCAAAATATCACAGGGATCAGCTACTTGCTCAGAGGCTGATGAGGAGGTTTTTTGTTCCTGTAACTATTGTTCCTCTTGTAACCTGGGGTTACAATGTATGGTTCTTCATCTTCAGATCTCACACTTAAAGAGATTGATAAAGGAAGTTTGTTTATCATTCCCAGTTGCCTAATGCATAAACAGAGTTTGTTCCAATCTTCATTACTTTCCCCTGCTAATTCCCTGATAATTTGCCATCCTTCAGCCTGCCTGTGCTCCCTGTCATTGCCAATTCCTGACTGAATACAATACGTGTTTGTCAGGGCAAGGAGGGTGTTTTGAATGGGTGGAATTAAATCAGAATAATAGACCAAAGAGTATTTTCAGACATCTCATTGTATTCAACATCCTTGCGTGTATAAGATTCCCCCACATACAGTAATGCACACTGACAAATTTCAAAACTTAACAAGATATTTCCAAACTGATGAGCATCTGTTGGGACATTGCTAAAGACATGTGACAATTAAATGTCCATGTGCCTCTAAAACTTAGGAAAAAAACAGCTGCATTATGGAGCCTACGGGAGCAGTGCTACATCCAGTTTTACAGTTTTATTCTAGGCCACAGGCACACTTGGGCTTATCAGTCCTGGGGAAAAGAAGGAAAACAGGGCAATGAAGTGAGTGATGAGACTAAGCCACCCATCATTATATTCTATGATTTTAGGGAATTGCCTTATGTTGAGAATTGTCCCACTTTTGTGCATCGTCTCATGTTTCAGGCAGGTTCCTATCTGGAAATCAGTTGTCCGGTAAGTTCAAGATTTGGATTTTTTTTTGTCACCATACCTGTACCTGTGTGCTATCACTGCTGTATTAGAAGCAGATTGTCACCTGCAAAGTTTATCATAGAATCACAGAATAGTCCGAGTTGGAAGAGACCCAGAAGGATCATGAAGTCAGTTCTTAAGCAAATGGCCAATATGGGGACTGAGCACAAGACCCTGGTGTTATTAGCATCATGCTCTGACCAACTCAGGTGGAACATCTGAGGCTTTCAGAGATAATTAGGAGACTTGCCCAAGTAGAGATGAGATTCTCCTCACTGGGAGGAGAAAGTAAAAATGTTTGCTTCCAATGAGAGAGGCAGCTTTGGGTCAGCATGGGACTCAGGGCAAAGTACAAAGGAGATCAGTACACTGAACTTCTCTGTGGAAGAGGATTCTGGCAGGACCCAGATGGAAACTGAGAATTTGAAGGAAAAACCTTAGAGCAACTTCTGGGCTCATGTTACAGCTAAGAGGACTACTTATTGAAGATTGTGTTTGATGAAATTTACGTGAAATACCTTTTTTCCTTCCTAATTATACAGCTGGCATAATGATTCAAGAAAATCCATGGACTATTTATGAAGAGAATTTTGTGAAGGGAAAGCTACAAACTATATTTGGATTGTTTAATTTATTTGACAAGCTCTGAATCTGACCCAGCTTGGGAAAAAGGAAATGCTGTGAGGGAAAGAGAGCACAAGGCCTTTATCTTCACAGAATTATTTCTGGCAGCAAAGAAAACCTTTGGCTCTTCAATTATTTCAGTCCCATCCTGGCATTTGTTTCCTATCATGCAGTCCTGGATCATCTGACTTTTCATTTAGGATTATGGTTGCTTTTTCCTCTTTTATTTAATGCTAAAAATGAGAATCTTGATTCCCCTCTTTACTCAGCAGCCTACCAGCATGACATACTGACACTAAATTTTGAAACTTCACAGAATTTCCTAAAATCAGGGAAAACTAATACCAGACAGCTAGAGCACAAACTGGAAATTGGTCTTCCAGGGGTAACATGTCTTGGAACATGGCTGTTGGTATTAAAGAGCAGCACAAGAGGGTTAGGCATGTAGGGAGGGTGTGAATGCCCAGATAAACAGATAGAAAGAGACAGGAATGGCCAACTGCTGGCTCAAGGGAAGATTTTCTTCTCTGAAATGTCTCACTGGAGCTATTCAAAGGCAATAAAAAAGTCAGTAGAGAGCCACAGCTTTCTGCTCTGACAGAAAGAGCCGCAGCTTTCTGCTCTGACAGAAAGAGCAAAGTTTGTCACAGCTCCTTGTTCTTTCTGTCCTGATTTATACCAGAATCCTCAAGATGCCACACTAGCTGATTCAGATTTCTTCTGACCACCAATTCATTTCTCGATGTAAAGTGTGTTGATTTATGGATAGATAGGATGCATTGGCTGTACTGAGCCTATTGATGATGTTTGAACAGTCATGGAAACAATGCTTCTTTTTAAAATAATAAACGTAGAATGGTGAAGTCAAGGACTCAAAAGACTCAAATTGCCAGTAATGCCTGAAGTGATACTGAGCTTTACTCGGTCCATTTGTGTATTTGTCATATGATGGTATAATCTTTGATTACAGGCTCCATCAAATTTCTTACCTTCTAGCAGCCACACTTGGAATATATTTGTCTTCCAAACATGGATGGTTTGTTTGAAACATTAGCTTTTTTCTAGGAAGATTTTTGGTGCCTGCATTTAACCATCAAGAGGGCAGTGTCTCTGCAGCACACTTCATGCTTTTGAGCTTTTGTGCTGCCTTGAAGGCAAAACCAGCGAGAGACTCCAAGTCAGAAAAAACAATTTAATAGGAGAGGAAAAAAAAGTAAAATAAAATAAAACACATGCAATGGTACAAAAGATCACTGACAGAGTCAGAATACAACCTGACACTGTGGTGGTAGCAGTCCAGATGAAGTGGTCTTGTTGAAGCAGTGTTCTTGCAGAAAGGTCTGGTAGCTCTTGTCCTTTGGGAATCCAGTGGGTAAGGCTGCCTGTGCTGTCCCAAGGCCCAGATTATACCCAGGTGGGAATGCTTGGCTCCTCCCCCTGGGCGGAGCATCTCACAATGGACTGATATCATTTTATCAGTTTTGTAATGGGTCCTTGATTGCCTATTAAACAGAGATAGCTCCTGGAGGGAGTTATCCATGAGTCATGCAGGACGGTATTGATGGGCCATTAACAGAAGATAGTCTGGAGGGAGGGGGCACGGGAAACAGTGGTGCACAACTTAGTTTCAACATTTCATGTAGATGGTGATAGAATACGTACTTTGGGCACATTTTACATTGTAACCTAGGACAGCTTTTCATAATACAGTTTTCAAAAACACCTAGCTGAGTTGCAGCCACAGGGAGCATAGTAAAATTAAACTAGTGGTCCTTCCTCAGCTGGGTTTTATAAGTTTCTTGATAGCATCAGCGACAGCCATGCCCTGTCACCTTGCTCTCCCTATTGAAGTACTCTTCTGTTTCCTGGCTGTTTGGCAGAGAGTCACCTGACAGACAGATATGCACACACTTATGTGTGTGTGTGACGGTTCGGCTGGACCACATGCCAGTGTGAATTTGCTTTATATTAGACTGGGAATGAAAAAATCACTAAAATCTACAACATCAATATATTTTTACTTAATTTTTGAGTGTCTTGCTCCAATAGACCTTAGTTGTTTGGTTTTTTGTTTTTTTTTGTTGTTGTTTTTTTGGTTTTTGTTTGTTTGTTTGTTTTTATTTTGTTTTTGTTGTTCTTACTGCTCTAATTTTCCTTTCTGCTTTTCTTTTATTCATAAGTACTAATTAACTGTGCCTATGAGCCATAACGCTTCCCTAATGAACAAGTCATGAGCATTGTGAAAGTACCTTAAAAGACATGGAAAAAACCACTTCCAGCTGAGCCAAATGCAGCACATCTCCTCTTGTCAGTGAGGTTGAGAGCAGCTCCACTGAGTAACTCTTTGGAGAGTTCCCGGAGCTATGCAATTAAAATCAAGCCTGGAAGCAGCAAGAGCAGCAGTGCTCAGACACGGCAGCCACGGGTGAGTACCTTGCTAGGAGAAACAGGGGGGAGATGGTGCCAGGAGGAGAGGGGCTTCCTGGGGGCCTCCTGAAGCTGTGCCTACTCTGATTTGTGACATGGCTCTCCAAACTCCCCTAAAAATTCACCACATTTAAGAAAAAAGAAAAATATCTGAGGACAGAGTGAAGGGAAAATGTTTCCTGGAAGAGTCAGATCAGCAGGAAGATGTGGAGCTAGTGTAATTGGACGTGCATGGGAGGTTCATGCAGCTTCACAGGAAAGGCACTGTAAATGGAGAGTAAGGATCAGTCCTTTCTGGGAAAAGGAAAAATGGGTTGATTTAAAGCCTCTACAACAACAGAAAATTAGATGCATCTGTATCTCCGTCCCTTCTTTTTCAGGCAGATACAACAACAAAATAGCTCTTTGGTGCTTTTATGTTCTGCAACATAAGAGGCAAAAAGAGACCACCGTGAAGAAATACTCTAATTCACACAATTTCCTTATTTTTAATACATTTTCAGTGAAAGGTCCCACATTGAACTCTTTGAAGTGTTAAAGTAATAGGAAAGAAAGAATAGAAATGGACCTCCATTTGGAGAAATTAAAATCTTTTAATATAATACCAAATGAAATGGCTGTTGTGAGTCATTGTGTAGCAGAGATAAAAACATTTTATGTTTGATTTGCAGAAGTCCCTGCATTGCATTCAAGGCAAATGAAGGAAATGCATTTTTATTGCACGAAGGAGTTTTCTTCAACTGGATTGAGCTATTATGCACCTTATTTAGACCAGACATGCTACAGGAATGAATGTTATGTAAAATAGTCAAAGGTTGATGGAAAGCTGCAAGAATGAAGATGCATAGGGCTGAAAAATGCCTTTCATAAATTTCTGCACTTCTTGCACGTTGTCCATGGAACAGAGCCTGGAAGAAAGCATTTCTCAGGCTGTGCTTGCAGGCTTGTGCTGTGCAGCAGCAAGAATAGAAGGAGAGGGATGGTGGGCAATAAAAAAGGATCAAGACCTTCTCTTTGGCTGTCAGACCAGTGTTTGACCTTTTTTACACCCCACTGCTTGTTGAAATCATAGCAATTCTTCCTATGCAAAGGCGAGTTTGTGAAAGTGAATGAAAACCCTGCTTTCAGGCGTAGAGCTGTGTCACCCATTCCCCTCACCAGCTGAGAGTTTCCGATAGCATATGCAACACACATATTTTCCTTCTGGCTTTAGCATCACTTTTCCTCAGTTAAAGACACCATGTGAAAACATGACAAACATTAATATTTCATGATTCTTTGGTGTGTCTTTGGACTTCACACTACAGTCTTGTTCATGACACAAAGAAAAACAAGGTTAGAGCAACACTGATTTTTTTTCTCATAATGCTCTTTTATGTGTGAGCATTAATGGAAGAAAAGCAAAGCAATGAATAGCTTTATAGAAACGCTTCCAACAAAGGGAAATTAAAAGAGGAAGATGAGATAAAGCACGTGTGATCACACCAAGTACACTGTGACTTTCTATTTGGTTGTTACGCTGTGTTGGAAAAGCCAACATTAAACCCAGTGTAGAAAATAAAGACGCAGAGAGGAATGTCCAGTCAGAACAACCTGACTACCAGCCTCATAACTACATTTGTGGCCTGTAACTTTTTTCTAAATCTTCTTTAAGAAAAATATTAAAAATTACATAGAATTTAAAAAAATAAAAAATCAAGTAAAAACTAATCTTGGGAAAAAAGGGGGGAAAAACAAAAGAAAAAAAAAAAAAAAAAAAAGCACCAGCAGAAAAACTGGCATAATGAAAACAGCAATAAAACCAATAAAACAGGCTGAGCAGAGTACAGTGTGCACAAAAGCCCAGATTTTGAATGCAAATTAAGGTAAAAATAAAGTCTAGCTTTTTCCTTTTCAAACTCTTCTACACTCTTGACTTGTACA